>NC_143565.1:49510312-49816875 GCF_054136105.1 Typopeltis vanoorti
GAGGCTGTCAGGATCAGATCTTCACTTTACGACAAATAGTCGAGAAAGCATGGGAATATAACAAAGATCTGTATTTAAGTTTTGTCGATTTGGAAAAGGCATATGACAAGGTGCCAAGAGAGAAGCTATTCAATACGCTGCAGTTATATGGTGTCAATAGGGCATTATATCAAGTAATACTTAGTCTTTATTTGAGTTGTGAGTCAGCAGTTAGAATTGAAGGAAGTACAGGAAGATGGTTTAATGTTAAAACTGGTGTGAGACAAGGATGTACATTATCCCCTCTGTTATTCATTATCTATATGGATCACATTATGAAGGAATGTGGTATTAAACCTGATATCAAAATTGGAGATGTTAATGTCAGCTCTTTGCTTTATGCGGATGATGTTATACTTCTAAATAAATCCGCTACAAGTCTGCAAGATTCTCTGACTAAATTGAATAGCTGTTGTAATAGATATGGTATGAAGGTCAGCAATAAAAAGACAAAGACAATGAAAATAGGCAGAATCATTGAAAATGTCAACTGTGTTGTGAATGGAGAACCTGTGGAACAAGTAAAACATTTCAGCTACTTAGGCACAGTTTTTACTGAAGATGGTAAACTAAAAATAGAAATAGACAACAGAATCAGCAAAGCTGGTATCGTGGGAAGTCAATTGAATAAATTCATATGGAATAAGAAAGAAATTAGTCGGAACACTAAATTAGCTGTATACAAGACTGTGTTCAAACCAATTTTAACTTATGGATCTGAGAGCTGGGTCAGAAGTAAAACACTTGACCAAAGACTAGAGACCGCAGATATGAAAGTCCTGAGAAAGATTATAGGTGTGAACAGATGGCATCAATGGCAATATCATATTAAAAACGAGGATATTAGGAAAGAACTTGACATTGTCAGCATCCAGGAATGCGTTAGCAGAGCTAATCTCAGATGGTATGGTCACTTAAATAGAATGGGAGAGGAAAGATTAGCAAAACAAGCGTTCTCTGCCAGGTTGGCAGCAAAACGACCCAGAGGAAGACCAAGATATAGGTAGATTGATACGGTACAAAATGCTTTAGATGATAGAAATATAAGATCTGATAATGTTGGAGTCTTGACAAGTAACAGACTGATTTGGAGGAAAATTGTAGATAGGAAGTTAGTAATGATGTAATTTTTTCATGTAGTACTGTCATATCCTGTACACCCCTTGGGGGTACATGGCAGGATTTTGATGATGATGATTCCATATCAATACTTGAACAAGCCATTAAAAACTTGAAATGTGGACAGGAAGCCGAAGTAAATGATATTCAATCAAACCTGTTCAAATATGGGAGTCTAAAAATTTTAAATGGCTACACTTGAATAATTCAGAAGGTCTAATTCCAGATGACTGGAGTAGAGCTCTCAGAGTTTCCATCTCTAAAAAAGAATTACAGAGGAATTTCTTTACTGTGTGTTCTAGGTAAGATTTATGCTAACATACTTGAAAAAAAAAATGATTGAGAAAATTGTGGGGGAAAAAAAAAAAGAAAAAGCTAGGTTCAGGGCAAATAGATGTTAAGATTTTCACTTCATGGCAAATGGTTGAGAAATCATGGGAATATCATAAGGATCTGTACTTAAAGTTTGTAGACACAGAAAAGACCTTTTCATATGGGGTAAGTGGAACATTATAGGCAATACATAGTCTATATTTAAGTTTTAAGCCAACAGTTAGAATTGAAAGAAATACAGGAAGATTGATGTAAAATCAGGACTAAGACAAGGATGTACATTATCCCACTCCTATTACTCATCTAAATGGATCACATTATGGAAAAGTGGCATTAGGCCTGATATCAAAATTGGAGATGTCAAAGTTAGTTTACAGATATACTTCTAAGTACATTCAGTGCAAGTCTCCAAGGTGCAACAACTGTAATAAATTTGGTATGAAAATCAGAGATAAAAAGACCAAAACTATGAAAATAGGCAGAAACAGAAAAATTTTGCTACATTCTCAATGGAGAGCCTATAGAACAAGTAAAATATTTCAGTGATTTAGGCACAGTTTTTAGTGAAGATGGCAAATTAAATTTGCCATCTTCACTTGTTGAAAACAGAGTAAGTAAAGTTGGTAGGTGACCAGTATGACAAAGCCAAAACACCAAACTAGCAGTATACAAAGACAGTGTTCAAATCAGTTTTAAGGTATGGATCAGAGTCGGGTAAAAAATAAAGCACTTGATCAAAGACTAGAGACCACAGAGGTCTAAGAAAAACTAAGAGTGAACTAATGGCAGAATCATTAAAAATGAAGATATTAGAAAGAAACTGGACAGTGTTAGCATTCAAGGTGTGAGCAGAGCTAATCTTAGGTGGTATGGAAACTTAAACAAAATGAGTGAGAAAAGGTTAGCAAAACATGTGTTTGATGCTAACATGGTAGGAAAGAGACTAAGGTCTAGGTGAATTGATTCAGTCAGCAATGCATTTGAAGCATGAAATGTTAGATACAACAATATTGGAGTGCTGACAAGCAATAGGCTAATTTGGAGAAAAGTTATTGATAGAAGATTTAACCATGTAATGCTGTCATAGTATCCTGGTTTGGCATTTCACACAACTTCATGATGTACTCTGGGACAGAACAAACATGTCCTACATTGATAAAAACTGTTTCACAAGAAAATTCAAAGAGATATTTAATGGCTTTAAACAGAGATAAAATATTAAGTTTTAATGAGAATGCTATAACTAGTTTCAGCCTTTTACAGCCTTCATCAGGTATCCACTAAAGGTAGAACACAATAATAAAAATTGAAGTTACAAAAAACTGAGAATTACAGGCAAAAGTGCAATACATAATTGACATAAAAAAATTTTGTATTTTTTAAGTTGTTCTATCCAACGCGCCATTGTTTACTGCGTGCATGCTTGTAAGTTCTCGTGAACACCAGTACCGAACAATTGCAGCATGGCTATCAGGGATGTTGTAACTTAAATTGCTGTTCAAATGCTCAGGATTAAGGAGGATTTCCCTGGATTCCACAATTTTCCTTTCAAACTCATCATATATGTGTGTGTGTGTGTGTGTGTGTGTGTGTGTGTGTGTGTGTGTGTGTGTGTGTGTGTGTGTGAGATAATCGTCTTTTACTCGGTTGTTGTGATACATTTTAAAAACATAGATTTAATGATATGAAATAACTTATAAAGATTTTAATAAGAATAATACGACTAGTTTCGACTCATAACAGCCTTCCTCAGGTATTCTTAAAGGAAAAGAATAGTAATAAACATTGAAGTATCTAAACAAACTGGAAATTACAGGTAAAGATTCCACACATAATTGATACATAAAAAACGTTGTACTTTTTCAAGTTGTTCTAACAGGCATGCCATTGTTTATTCACAATAAACAATGGCATGCCTGTATGTATGAATGCTGGAAGCATCTGGAATTTCTTTGCATAGTAAATTCAACTTGGCCAAAAGTTACAGGCATTAGTGAGACAGAATGACATAAGGATAGAATATTTTCAGGAAGGACAGAGGAAAAGAGATACGAGGTTTGCTAATGGATAGAAGCCAAAATAGATTAGGAGTTCAGCAGGATAGGGGTGAACAAGGACTGCATTTCAGGTTATCCTATACAACCAACAAGACGAAATATACAGTTTGTTGCTACTGCAGGCTAAGAGATAAGGGAGAAAGTGAATGGCATACATCAGTAAACTTGAACTATGAAGACAAATTGGAAAGAGGAACAGCCACATAAAGGAGAAAAGGAAATGGAATTTATACAGCTACTAAGACAATTACTTGAGAGAGCATGTAATGGAGAAAGCTGGATATGATGACCATCAGAGAACCTGCAAATATCTCATGTTGGAGGTTTAATGGAATATTTACAGCACTAGGAAAGGATTAAAAACTAATTTTAATGCTTCCATTATTTCTGTGACTTTCAGGGATTACAAATAACTCTTGTAACACACACACACACTCAAATACAACACAATATTAAGTGAAACACATGGATGACTAAAGTCCTATCTAGGTGATGCGCTCTCTTTGGGTGTTTGTAGGTGGCCTAGGATGCAACATGGGACCTATGATAATTAATGTTTCCCAAATTTTGGGAAATTTTATGCAACCATATTTATTTAAATTCAGTTGATTTCTCAGTGCCACCACAGATTCTAAAAACAGTTTTCTTTTTTAAATTTACTATGGTGGAGTATGGTGGTTTTTCTCCAGATCCTGTGGGTTGTATCCAAAACAGTCTGCAAAGCCAGATTGACCACAGGTACAATTACAGATGCATGATTTGTGTTCTTCTAAACAGATGGTTTGCTGATCTACCTGTCTGTCTGAAGTAAGCCAGCTTGCAGGAACAGGGTACTTTATATACTCCAGGCACTGAGAGAGAGAGAGAATTGAGCTGATCTTTGGTAGAATGGATATAGGTAGCAAGTTTATGGTGAGACTTAAAAGCTGTGTAGAGGTTGTACTTTTTATTTTTTCTGATGTGCTACGAATGTAGGGTATGGGTGATGGCATTTCTGAAATCCTTCTGAAGAGTAGGTTTTCTATATACAGTGAAGGAAAGGTTACCATTAGGAACGCATGTTACTACGGTGTCTAAGGAAGGGTAAACTATTGTTATTTTCCTTTTCTATCGTAAACTGAATTCTTGGATGTAGGCTGAGGAAGTCTAATGTGTCTAAGCCATGAGGCCAAATAGAGAACACATCATCTACATATCTTAGCCAGAGAGAGGGTTTGAGAGGGGCCGAGTCTATAGCTCATTTTTCAATTGGGAAGAGAAGGGAACCCATAGCAGTTCCTTCTATCTGTTTGTAAATTTTGTTCTTCCAAGAAAAACAACCAGAATTGATGGCAAAGGAAACAAGATCTAAGATATCTGAAGGAAAAATGTTTTCTAAGATTCAGGGATGGCAGACAAAATATTGGAAACATTAAATTTTCTTAATGTTACTTTCCTAGTGCTGTTACTATTCCATTAAACCTCCAACATGATGTCCTACCAGCACACTTAAACCTTAATACATGGAACATGCAAATAACCAAATACAGCAACATTATTTCCATTTAAGGAGGGGTGATTACGCTCTACACCTGGGAGATTGCCAGACATGCAGAATACAATTAAGGAGTATATGTAGAATTATAGGGCAGAAGATTATAACAAACTGATGAAACAGTTTTGAGCAGTTGTGAAATAAAAATCTAGAAGGAAGACTAGTAGCAGTGCATGGGAGATTCTCAAAAGAGGTGGTTGAAAAATCAGTATCAGAATGTACATCTGAGAAAGGGGGAATACACTAGATAGGAGACTCAGTACCGGACTGGTTAGCATATCCGCTCTCCAGCCAAAAGGCTGCGGGTTCGAATCCTGTCGTGGGCATGGATGTTTGTGGTTGTCTGCAAAAAAATACTAGTGATGGTGGTTGATGGTAGATGGCATGGGTGTAGTTGATGAAAGTAGTTTCAGTTGGTGGAGACTGAGAGTTGCAGAGTAGGTGTCCTCCCTCGACGAGTCTTTGGACTCCCTGGAGGTGTCATATAATAATACAAATAATATTTCAAATTCTTAATGTACACGATGCTGATGATAATGAATTTCATTACTAGGTGCAAGATCCATTCCCTGTTTGTTGGAAATATGAAGTGGCTTGAAAAAACTGCCATATTTGGTCTCTAGACCAGATTTACTCACTTGCTTCTTACATAAATAACAATTGATTATGGGTTGCAATTGTTGCCATAATGTCCAAGGGATACAGATATCCCCCCCCTCCCCCAGAGGGTTAAAAAGCAGAAATTAAGCCTTTTATCTGCCCATGCATGCACACGGTGTGTTCCTAAGATGTTTGGCCAAACTCTGGATTCTTGTTCCACTGCTGATTAATGAAAAAGGTCAGATAAACAGAGGGTCAGCAACATTTTCCTACAGAAATAGAACACCCAGGTGAAATCATATTCTGCTGTATAATATATCTGTCATCAGAAGCAACTATATCATACTACTGGGTTGGCAAATAAGTTCGTTCAGTTTTTCAGAGTGGAATGAAACACATTTTATATAATATATATAATGCATACTAGTCGGTTATATATTGACCCTCTTTATCAATGACTTCTTGCCATCTGTACACCAACTTCATTATGGTGCGTTCATAAAACTCCTGAGGTTTACTGGCGAAAAACTGATCCAGGTGTCTTTTGACAGCCTCCTCATTAGCAAAGGTTTTCCCGTTCAGAGAATTCTGCAACAATTGGAATCAGTGGTAATCGGAAGGTGCCAGGTCCGGTGAATATGGAGGATGCGGCAAAACATCCCAGCCAAGAAGTAACAATTTACTCCAGGTTGTTAACGATGTGTGGGGTCTGGCGTTGTCGTGGTGAAAGACAACTCCTTTCAGTGCCAATTCAGAACATTTTGTGCTAATTGCACGGGCCAGTTGCGTTAACTGTGAGCGATAGACAGTTGAATCAATCGTTCTACCTGACGATAACACCTCGTAGTGGACAACACCTTTATAATCCCACCACACAGAGAGCATGATCTTCTTTGGGTACAATCCCACTTTCGAGGTTGTTTCGGCAGTTCGCTCTTGTGCCCCCATGATCTTTTGCATACCACGTTATCATACATGATCCATTTTTCATCGCCCAAATCATCCGCTTCAAAAATGGGTCGTTTTCTTGGTGACGTCGCAGCGGATCACAGATAGACATGTGAGCAGTCATATTGGCCCCAGTCAATTCATGCGGCACCCAAACATTGAGTTTTGAAACATATCCCAGCTTGTATGGGATATGTTCAGTACTGCAGCAATCTCCTGTACTGTTTGTGATGGATTTTTGTCGACAATATCCTTCACAACACTCGTTTCAACCTCGGTCGGGCGACTGGCGCGAGGCACATCACTGACGTCGAAATCCCCAAAACAGAATTTGACAAACCACTTTTGGCATACGCGTTCTGTTAAGGCACCACCCCATATAAGCTGCATATTATTTTATGGGCCTCTGCAGTTCGTTTGCCTTTTTTGAAATGAAAAAGCAAAATGTGCCGGTAATGTACGTTATTTCCTTCCATTTCTAAAAATATGTTACACACACGCAACTGAAGTAGGCCAAACGAAAATTCATTGAAAGGTTATGTGAAATGTCGCCTTTCAACTACACAGTAGCACAACAATAGCGACAGGTGAAGCGGCATAAACTTGTACTAACACATAAACCGAACGAACTTATTTGCCAACCCAATACAACAGACAGGTGCTTTAACCACTGGAATTTCCTCCTCGAGTCACCTTTGCTCAATGGCTTCTGGAAGGTTGTATCAAAGCCATTTTTTTTCCCATGCTTTTTTTATGGATGAATCTTAATTCACCTGCAAGAGAATAGTGAATTTTCACAACATGCATCACTCAACATCTGTTAATCCACAGCGCCAGCAAAGATTCCATAGGAATATTTAGATCAACATTACTGAACATTATCTCATCAGTCCACTGTTCAATAGCCAGTAGGATATGTCATGGAGCATCAGTAGCAGGTGTGCCAGCATATGTGGTTCATGCATGATGGGGCACCTGTCCATTTTGGTCAAGCTGTTGCTCAAGGATAATCTCAATTATGCCTATCCAACAGCCAGGATAGGTCAAGGTGAATCAGTTGAGTTTTCCCAATATGAATCTCCTAGATTTCTTTGTATGGGACCAGCTGAAGGCTGATGTTTATGCTACACTGGTGCGTAATAAACAGGCTCTCTTTCAAAGAATTGTGAATGGTTGTACGATGTGGAATGCTTCAGGACTTCTCAAACATGTACACCAATCGTTCAGCTAACACTATACAACACGTATTATATAGTGCCTACTTAAAACATTTATTATGTTGTATCCTGGGAAGGATTACTCTCCTCAAAACATCGATATATATAGTAATACCAAGAATAAAAACTTACCTTTACAGTGTTGTGACAGTTGTTTCGCATGCATCTGGAAAGTGTCTGGCTCTATGTTTATATACATGCCTTTTTGTCATTATTAGTAGAAACAAGTATCTAGAGTTTGGACAAACATTTCAGAAACACCTTTATATATATATAAATGGAAAAGGTTACCTATATTAAATCCATTTATTTAGTCATCAAATAACATAATACAGTCATACCCTGATTTACGTGAATCCGGAGTTACGCGGTTTCTTATATGCATGTATTCAGGTCCCGCTTCACACTAGTCGTATCTTTCAGGCACCGGCCGCATTCGCCAGTGTCGCACATGCTGTGAATGAGCACTGACGTGTTTTGCGTGGTTTCCATTCATACACGATTTTTATAGTCTACATACCTTGCGATTGTTTAATGTTATGTTCTTGATAAAAAATTTTATTACATAAAAAATAATAATGTCATCCAAAAGAAGCAAGTCCGATTCTTCTACTGCTAGCAAGAAAAGAAAAACATTGACTTTGGAAATAAAACTCAACATTATTAAGGATTTTGAAGGAGGAATGAAAATTTGTGAGCTAGCAAAGAAGTTCGATCTATAGGAATGCACAGTAAGAACAATCATAAAAGACAGGTTTACAGATTTTGGAGGACAGATTCTAACGAGGAACGAATTGTAGCCACAAGGCAAGGAATAAAAATATCATTGGCTTGCTATGAAGAAATTTTGCGTGACAAGAAAAAGACATTATGCCGTCAGACGAATCTATTAGATTTTATGAAACCATTGACATGGAAATAACTTTATTTTTTTATGTACGAAAAACTACAATTATGATTATATTTCTTAAAAAATATAGGTGTTTTTGTAAACCTTTGGTCCCAATTGTATGTTTGTATATATAAATTACATGCAAAATTATACCTCGAGTTACGCGAATTCGACTTAGGTGCTTTTTGTTGGTCCCACCTACTGAGTAACTTCGGGGTTTTACTGTACTCAGTTTACCAATCCTTGAATAGTTTAGCATGTTGAGTGACTCCCACAAGAGTTTCAAATTACTACCTAAACACCAATTTCTCATAAGACAGGTCTGGTTAATCAGATGATTACCGTATATATAATCTTATATAGTCGTATATATAATCTTATATAGTCATATATAAAATATGTGGCTATATAACTACATAACATTAAGGAAACAGATACATGTAAACAAATTACAAACCTTAAAGAAAACATGTTTTGTAATTTGAAGTTTAGGTATGGTTGTCCTACTGCTTAAACGTTTTTGAGTATTTTTATTTAGAAGTCCTCTTATAAGGTTGGCTGCATCTGGAAAAAGAGTACGTGGAATTCTTGGTGCTCTTCCTAATATCCTCCTAATTAACAGAATGAACAATTACATATAATTCACTAAACTGCTTAAGAACTTATGTAAAATTAAAATCGAATTTGCATTTCTTTATATTCACATTTTATTTGACCTTTTTAATGAGCAGTTTGAAACTTAAAATTTTAAAGAATAATTATAACAGAAATCAGTTAATAAAAGACTAGGGATGTGCAGAAGCAGGAATCGGCCAAAGCACAGAATACAGGTAACCCTCGTATAATGTGGTACTTATACAACATGGTCTACAAATTGTAATAATCCTTGTTCAACGTGGTACTTATATAAAATGCGCTTTCGATAAAAACAAGGTCTACAAATTGTAGTAACCCTTTATCTTTTCATATATTTTTCACTGCGTGACTTAAAAATCAAATTTTATCTTCGTTAAATTTGCATCTGCCAGTATCGTGCATGTTGTTATAAGTAGCGAATTCATATTAGGGGAAATGTCCTTTAGCATGCATGTACATCAATTGTTTACCGTATAAAGGGTTACAAAAATTTTTATTGAGGGTTTTTGCAACATCACTGAGAACGAAATTAGTGAATTAATTGATGGGGAAATAGATTTAAATTAGGAGGGACTGGTACAATTAATAGATGACGTCGAACCAAATGACGGGGAAAGTCCTGCCAAAGATTCTCATTGTGATTAATCCGCTAAAGAAATTAGCAGAAGGATTGGACTTGGCGAGAAAGTTAGGAAATTATTTTACGGATAATGATTCCCTCAATGGAGCACTCCGGAAAATTCACAAGACAATTGAATATTTGTTTAGCTCCATATTATGAACTTAATAAAAAATTAAGTCTACACGGTTAGCCTAGTGGCTGTGTGCTTCGCAACCATATGCCTGGGGAAGGAGTGTCCTAGGTTCGATTCCTTTTGGTGACGTGAGGAGCTGAAGGATCTTCCTCAGCCATAGCCAAGTTAGCCGGTCTTGGGTGTGGACAGTAGGGTTTTTCCCCCCGTTTACCCTGGGGTTTTTCATCCCGCAAAGCAGGCAAACCAGCCTTGAGAACTCAACACTACAGGACATAGGATACACCGGGGCATAGAGCTGACCACCTTATCTTGTGAACAGTTTGAGGTCCAATAACTAATAAACCCTCAACACTGCAAGGTAAAAGAGGGTATAATGAAGATGAGAAGATGATATAAAAAATTGCAACATAGTGGTAAGGTCTTATTACTGACTTCTTGATAACTAAACCAGCCGAAGTATGTAATGAGAATTATACAAATGACGTTCAAGAGATTTCGAGTGATGACAACGTCTGGCCACTCATAAATAAAGAACATCTAAGAAATGTTCGTTTTGAAGACAGTGATTACGATTAAATTATGCACTTTATTTTATTTTGCCCAAAACATTTATGCATTATGGACAATAAAGTTTACATACAATTTTCATTTTTATAAGCTTATACTATGTATTTTGTTTCATAGTTTATATTACATGAATTACCTGAATTAAATAAAAATATTTTTTGTTGGATGTGATTGTTGTTTATATAATTAAAAAAAAAACAACTACTTTTGCTACTATATGATCTGAGTCTCGCATAATGTGATTTATATACCGCGGTATTTCTGTAGAACCTAACATCCGCATTATACGAGAGTTACCTGTATATATATTTATTTTGTTCAAAAAATTTGTTTATAAAATTTAGTTCACAATGTTTAAAATTTAATTAATTATACTTTGGTCAAATCGTAGAATGATGAAAGATTAAAAAACATAATAAATACATCACCTAATCATGTGACCACATGAAAATAAATGAATATAAACCTTGAAAGTTTTGAAAAACTTACCAAAGTGCTTATGAGAATACAATCTTTGGTATCTGAGTTAGCATAGTATTCATTACTTAAAGACATGCACTGCTAAAGCATATATTCACCTTTTATTAGTTCTTTTGATTAACGTTTCATGGAACTGACAGCTGTTTTGAACTGCTAGTTCTCATTAGAGAGATCAGGCAGAAACCCGAAAATGGCAAGCAAATTCATTTAATACCAAAGCAATTCTGTTTCAGAGAATTGTATTGTAGGATATCTGGTATTTAGTGATATCAGATTATCTTCATCATCATCATCAAATTCCTGCCATGTACCCTCAAGGGGTGTACAGGATATGACAGTACTAGATGAAAAATTACATCATTACTAACTTCCTATCTACAATTTTCCTCCAAATCAGTCTGTTACTTGTCAAGACCCCAACATTATCAGATCTTATATTTCTATCGTCTAAGGCACTTTGTACCGTATCAATCCACCTATATCTTGGTCTTCCTCTGGGTCGTTTTCCTGCCAACCTGCCAGAGAACACTTGTTTTGCTAATCTTTCCTCTCCCATTCTATTTAAGTGACCATACCATCTGAGATTAGCTCTGCTAACGCATTCCTGGATGCTGACAATGTCAAGTTCTTTCCTAATATCCTCATTTTTAATATGATATTGCCATTGATGCCATCTGTTCACGCCTCTAATCCTTCTCAGGACTCTCATATCTGCGGTCTCTAGTCTTTGGTCAAGTGTTTTACTTCTGACCCAGCTCTCAGATCCATAAGTTAAAATTGGTTTGAACACTGTCTTGTATACAGCTAATTTAGTGTTCCGACTAATTTCTTTCTTATTCCATATGAATTTATTCAATTGACTTCCCGCCATACCAGCTTTGCTGATTCTGTTGTCTATTTCTATATTTAGTTTACCATCTTCAGTAAAAATTGTGCCTAAGTAGCTGAAATGTTTTACTTGTTCCACAGGTTCTCCATTCACAACACAGTTGACATTTTCAATGATTCTGCCTATTTTCATTGTCTTTGTCTTTTTATTGCTGACCTTCATACCATATCTATTACAGCAGCTATTCAATTTAGTCAGAGAATCTTGCAGACTTGTAGCGGATTTATTGAGAAGTATAACATCATCTGCATAAAGCAAAGAGCTGACATTAACATCTCCAATTTTGATATCAGGTTTAATACCACATTCCTTCATAATGTGATCCATATAGATAATGAATAACAGAGGGGATAATGTACATCCTTGTCTCACACCAGATTTAACATTAAACCATCTTCCTGTACTTCCTTCAATTCTAACTGCTGACTCACAACTCAAATAAAGACTAAGTATTGCTTGATATAATGTCCCATTGACACCATATAACTGCAGAGTATTGAATAGCTTCTCTCTTGGCACCTTGTCATATGCCTTTTCCAAATCAACAAAACTTAAATACAGATCTTTGTTATATTCCCATGCTTTCTCGACTATTTGCCGTAAAGTGAAGATCTGATCCTGACAGCCTCTATTTGGCCTGAATCCAGCTTGTTCTCCACCAAGCTTTTCTTCCACAATTCTTCTCAACCGTTTCTCAAGTATACTTGCATAGATCTTGCCAGGAACACTCAGTAGGGAAATACCTCTGTAATTCTCACATTCAGTTTTATTTCCCTTTTTATATATGGGTACTATGAGAGCTCTACTCCAATCATCGGGAATTCGTCCCTCTGTCCAGGCTTTCTGAGCTATGCAGTGCAGCCACTGTAAGACTCTTGTACCACCATACTTCAGCATTTCTGGTCGAATATCATCTACTCCTGCTGCTTTTCCACATTTCAAGCCTTTGATGGCTTTTTCTACTTAAAGTATGGATATGTATTCCTGACTGGTCAGTGTTTTTTATCACTGTGCTGTCATCACTGCTTGTTTCATTTAGCAGTTTTTCAAAGTAATTACTCCATACTTCAAGGATATCTTTTTCTCCTGTTTTCATTTCACCTTTATCATCTCTAATTCCTTTTACAGCACTCTTTCCTCCATTCCTAAGCTTCTTCAACAACCTCCAGAATATTTTGCTACCTTCTTGATATTTATTTTCTATATTCTTGCCAAAGTCCTCCCATGACTTTTGTTTAGCTAGTTTTACACACTGTTTAGCTTTCTTACATTTGTCTCTGTATTCTGTAAGAGTAAAAGCTGACTTATTTGCCAGGAACTTTTGATATGCTTTCTTCTTTTCCTTCACTGCCTCTTTAACTTCCTGTGTCCACCAGGGAGTTCTGATTTTTTTATCCTTACATACAACCTCACCACATGCCTCTCTGGCAGAATCAATCAATGTTTCCTTCAGAGTTTGCCACTGAATCTCCAAGGTTTGATTCCTGTTCTCAAACTCTTTCATTTTCTTTTCAATAATTTTTCTGTATTTTAGTCTACAGTTCACATCTGAGAGCTGCTCAACTTTTATTCGCTTTAAAACTTTCTTACATGTTATTCTTTTCAATATGAAATTCAATTTTATCCTGCTCAAGACTAAATAGTGATCACTTCCAATTTCAAATCCTCTGTACACTCTGGTGTCCTGCACCAGGGAGAAAACATCACTATCAACAATAACATAGTCAATGAGACTTTTCTTATTCCTAGCCTCTTCTCTCCATGTGAATTTGTGCACATTTTTATGTTGGAACATGGTGTTAGTAATAACCAGTCCATGTCCTGAGCAGAAATCCAACAGATATTTGCCATTATTATTAGCTTTGCTCTTTTCTCCAAATTTTCCCAAAATATTTTTGTATGTCTCACAATCATTTCCTACTCTGCTATTTAGATCCCCAACAAGGACCAACTTTTCCTTTTTCATTGTGTCAGTTGCTTTTTCTAAAGCCTCAAAAAATTCCTCCACTTCTACCTTAGTAGAACCTTCTGTGGGACCATAGGCACAAATAAGTCTCATTGTCCAGTTCCCCATTCTCATATTTGCCCACATTACTCTACTTGAGACTGACTGCCATTCAAGAAGATTAGCCTCGTATTTTGTGTTGAATACTATGGCTACTCCTTCTTTTCCTTGATTGTCATTGCCTGAATATAACATTTTGTATTTATTGCTCAGAAAGATCTCACCAGTTTTGGTCTTTTTTGTTTCAGTCACCCCTATTATGTCGATCTGGTACTTATCTAATTCCTCAGCTAGCTCCATTTCTTTGCCATTCAGGCTTCTTACATTGATAGTACCGATCTTTAACTCTGGTGATGTTGAGTTGGGGTTTGTTTTCAGATTTGTTCCAGTAGCTGACTTTTCGCTGTTCGCCCTGGTTCCCTGGCGAAAACAACGGGGGCCTTGTTTAACCGGGCGACGCCCCAGCCGGCATGAAATTTTGTCATGTTGTACCATCATTTTTATATTTTGGTTTAACCAATAAGAATACAATTTGGTCGGCTAAATCCCAAATTGCCAGCCCATCCTCGTTCGTTCAGTATCAAAGTAGATACCCAACAGGGTGCACCACGAGAAGGTGAGGATTGGACATTAGGTCAGAAGCCCTGGTCGGTTCTCCGCATTCCTTTAAAGGCTATGTGGAGGTCTCCTCTCAGTTATACAGCTTTGACCCTTAAGCACCCCTGACCCTTATCTTGCATAATTTAAAGAATTTTTTTTTTTTTTTTTTAGTAGCAGCCAATTTTGATCAAATAAATAAATAAATAAAAAATAAGGATAACTTTTGGTGTTTATTCATCATGTAAATATTTCCTAAGATCTACCTTGGTTAGATCAGCCCCTATCTGTTTACAATAACACAAATCTTCCATCTGCAATCACGACTATGGTCAAACTGGCATTGCAGACCCTGTATTGGACACAACTCACAGGATCTTCTAGAAGAAAACCACCATGCTCCTAAAAAGGATCTTAAAAAGGAGAAACTGTTTTTGGAATCTGCAATAGCATTCAGAAATCAATCCAATTTAAACAAATACAGATGAATAAAGCTTCACAAATTTGGGGAACAATAACTGTCAGAGGTTCCAGTTTACTAGTTTCCTGGGCAACCTACAAATGCTCACCATTAGAGAGGACACCATCGAGACCAAACTTTAGAGTCATCCACATGTTTCATTAAGCATTGTGTGCTACTGTTTGATTGCAATTTTTTTTGCAATCAAATTACAAATGTTATTTGTACTTCCTGAAGGTCTCAGCGACAAATGAAATATTAGAAGTTAAAATCAGTTTTTACTCCTTTGCTAGTGTTGTCAATACTCCACAAAACCTCCAGCATGATCTCCTCCCAACACTTAACACACAGCTGTCCTATTCCCTCTCACTCACTAATTTAACTTCCTCTTCAGAAGTTGAATCTTCATGCAAGTGAAATATTGCCTGATGTGGTAAGCAACATGGCAGCAAGATGAAAGTTACTTGTTGTAAACAAGAGTTGCAAACTGCAGTTCTTCAATGGCATGAAAACATCACCAGAAAGGTCAATATTTTCTTCTCTCAAGTTTATGTTACAGAGATAAGTTACAGTCCTTTTTGCAAAAAAATATTGCAATCAAACAGTTTAATGGTCCATAAGGTATACAAAGATTTCTTATATAAATCTTTCTAATTAAAAGAATGCTTTTTTTTTTTTGGCTAAACATTTAGGAAATGTTTACATACATGATAAAGAATAAAACTAGAAGTTATCCTTACTTTTTATTTATTTATTTGATCAAAATCGGCCACCTTTAAAAAAATAATGCCAGATAATCTAATATCACTAAATAGCAGATATCCTAAGTGAACAGTAGTCAGTGCTTAAGAGTAATTATCAAAGAACATAAAAAAGGTATTTATTTTAGCATTGTAAAATAAAGAGATCACTCCACATTTCATGCACTACTTCAGAAACTTGGATTTTTTTTTAAGTAGTGCAAGCTACTTCTTAATCTACAAAATAAGCATATATCTTTAATATCTCACATTTCTGTTTACTTTACATTGCCAAAATGAAGATTTTTAGAATCTTCTTTGATAAAAAATGGAAAATGAAATTTTGCTTTCCCTAAATATATAACTGCCAAATTTTTAAGTTAGAGCCAAGATACTTCAAATTTGAAATAGGTGAGATACTATAATGGAGTATATTATGGATCCATTCTTAACTTTCTCATAAGCTTTCTATAAATTTTCAAAAGAAAGTTTTTCTACATTTCTTACTTTCAATTGTTTCCAGATTTTGCTATAAAATACAGATGAATCTGTAATATTGTCTTTTATAACAGATATGTAAGCTTCTCAACTCTAATTTAATACTTTATTATGCACCCACCAGAGATCATTTATGATGAATTTAACTTTTTACATACATCGCTGAATGAACTTTTTTTTTTTTTTTTGTCTTCACTTCTTCTTGTAGTTTAACTTGGTCATTTGAAGCCCGGTGTTTCAAGCTACTGAAACTTACTCAATGCTTTAATAAAAGGCGAACATACAGGTTGCGGGTAGAACTCATGTTGTTTAAATAGTGCAGCCAAGACAACTGTTTTTGGTTTTGTTCTCATAAGTTCACTAGTAAATTTTCGAAACTTCACTTTGTTTCAACATTTGGCTATAAAATATAGACCGATCCATAATATCCTTCATTTCAACACAATAAAAGTATCATTTCATAGAGAACATTGTATTTAAAAATGATACAGAATAAAAATCGGAACAAAATATTACACTTGTTTCTTCAAATAACAAAAATAACTAAATTGTGAAGTATTGAGAATAATTATGAATTTATAATCAAAATGAATTCACAATAAATTATGATGTAGGAAAATGAATTTGAGTAGCATACGTCTGGTTTCATCATAAGTATTTCTGACTTCTGAAAAAAACTCTTAAAGAATAAGCTGGCAGCTAGTCTTGGAAACCCTTCTATTTGAATGTTGCACAAGATAAGAGAAGGCTTTTCCTAATTTGTTGCATTTGTTATAACAGGAATTTTCTGCTTCAAGAAGCAAATACTTCTTGAAGCATTTTGGAGATAAAATTTAATACAATATTCCTGCAACCTCACGTGACATATATAGTGAAACAGAACTCGTTTCATTTTTTATAAAATAAATTCCTTATACACACATCATATGTACAACTGAAAAGGAAATAATCTGTCTCCTCTTTCTGAATTATAATAATCCAAAAAAACCACTGTTCTGTAGGAGTATCACATTTGCAATATAAATCATATGTCACAAGATATGTGCAGGTCATTATTATGGAGGACACTTAAGGGTCAAGCCTAGATAACTATGACCCAATATACAATATTATTAGGTATCTACTTGGATATTCAAGAGCAGGTTATATTCTGCATTTACTTAACTCACAAACAAATATTATAACATGCATAGTGTGATAATCAGTTATTAGTAAAAACAGTTTAAAATCTTGTAGCAAACAACACAAAGAGCTATGATTAAGTGTCACGATGACTGGGTGTCACCTAGATAAACAATGAACCCCCCTTTTTTTTTTTTAAATCAAGAAACTAGAATGAAAATCATTCTATGAAAATATAAAAAAATTCAGAACTAGAACAAGCTTTAACAGAATTGAAACCAGGCCCCATCAATATTAATAGTATCAACAGAAAGAGATGGTGTTTTGGTCATTTCTCTACTATCTCATCAGACATAGATAAGCTCAACTGTTGTCAGTAATTTTGTAGTTTAATTCACAACGGCAAAAAAAAAAAAAAAAAAAAAAAAAAAAAAATTACATTTATTTAACTGCCAGTATTTCAACAGTTTTATACCAAGCATCTTCAGAGCACAAATAGATTGTTATTGCTTGTGTAGTATAATAATCGGTTCTTAGTGAGAACAGTCTTTTGCAAACACAAAAGAGCTATAAGTCCCAATTTTCACCATCAACTGTTGGATAAAGAAATGTTTACAAGTATTAAGTTGATCTTAAAGTTAAACCCTGAGGTACTTCACTAGTCACCATCATTTTCCTAGACTCCACTCAACCATATAATACTCTCTGGTGCACCATAGAGTATTTTGTATTCTGTCAAATGTCTTGGCAAAGTCAAGCAGTATCATGATGCAACAATTATCCTTTCCAATTCTGCTGTCACTTTATTATAAAATGTGAATAAGTTAGTAAGACAGGACCGACCTACCCTTTACAAAGCCATGCTGCCCACTAGAGAATATTGTATCCCTAACCACCCACTGCTGTATTTTATCTTTCACCAACTTTTCCAATACTTCAACAACCACTCCAGATATATTAATTGGACTGTAATTTGCTACCTCTGTCTTGGAGCAACCTTTATGCAATGGTACTATCTTACTCCATTTCCACTCGCTTGAAACCCTGCCAGAGATGGGACAGATTGACCAACTTCGTCAGAGGCAATGCCAATTCTCTTGCACATTCATGTAGTACATGGGCTAATATGCCATCCAGTCCCAGTGCTGTGTTCACATTCATATTATTTACAGTAATATGCTGAACACCTGTTCATCTATCCCAATTTTGATATATGTCTCTATAACATCAGCAACTGTAAAATCCCACCTGGATGATACACCATTGCAAAATAATCATTCAGCAACTCAACTATTTCTTTTGGCTCAGTCAGCTTCTTACAATGAGCACTGTTTAAAGCAGGGGTCAGCAAAGTAATCGATATCGACCCCGGGGGTCAATGTGGCTATCCAAGGGGTCGATAAATGTCTAGGAGTCAAAAAACACCTAAAACAATTTTGTGTAACATCCAGTAAACATGCAACGGCAATTGGCTGATCAGCTGAGCCAACGAGGGAGAAACACATGCTCTCTGTGATGAACACATCTAGAACAGAGACAATCAGAACAAGTGCACATTTATCGCCCATAGCTATCAGAGTGGTGTTCAGTGATCTGATAACTTTGAATTTACTATAAATTAAACATACCAAAAAATTATATACTTGGTTTAATCCTTTATCCAAGTGTAAGCAAACAAAGTTTGTGCCTGAAGTATTTTCAGGATTAGGCCAACTCGTATAAGGAAGTTAAGACTTCACATGACTTGCCTTAGTATCCCATAATGCAAAACATCTTCTTGCAGACATGAGAGAGTTTTTCGACTGGTTTCGACCTTTATTGAGAGAGGCCTCAAAGGTCGAAACCAGTCTGGGTAGTGACCCTTCCCATAATCACAGCATTTTACATCTCCAAGGAGATATGCTTTGCATTATGGGATACTAAGGCAAGTGATGTGAAGTCTTCCTTATACGAGTTGCCCTAGTCCTGAAAATACTTCAGGCACAAACCTTGTTTGCTTACGCTTGAATAAAGGATTAAACCAAGTATATAATTTCTTGGTATTTTTAATTTATAGTATAACCAAGTGAAAAAACTTCTAACATCTTTGAATTTAATGTGTAATTTTTTTTAAAGTTATAGTGCCGATAATGGCGGCCCCTGATAGTAAGAAGTGCTGACAGTATTCGCAAGAGTATTTAAAATTTGGATTTATACCATCATTTACCAATGAAAAGGGTGAAGAAATTATTATTTTTAAATTGAGAAATTTATTATTGATAACATTTATTCATTTATTTAACATGATGGGAATTGATGAGGGATTAAGGATTCCAGGAAGAGGCCGTAGTCTAAAAAGTTTGCCGACCACTTGGTTTAAAGTCATCCGACCATAGTCATTCTTCCTTATACTACATAATGAAAAAACTCTTTTGGATTTACTTTGGCCTGTTTGGCTAATTGTATCTCATAACTCATGAGTATGCTGATTACCCTTTTATATATATTTCCTCCACAATGTCTTTTTTTTTTTTTTTTGCATCTGTTGCTTTATATCCCTACTCATCCACTTAATAATTCCAACTTGGTTTATCCTCCTGACCTTGGGTCAGGAGGATAAACCAAGGCAATCTCTAACCATTTGCCATGCACTACTGACATTCTTTCCTTGTAGCTTTTCAAGCCATAGCACTGTTCCAAGATCTCTCATAATCACTAGCCATATAGTTTAACATAAATCCCTTCTTGACAGACAACTCCATGTGTTTGGCAACTTCCCAGAATAAGACTGCATGATCACTCTTCCCAAATGGAGGCATAGTGGCTACCATGGTTATGGATAAATCTTCTGATGCTATTATCAGACCCAACATCCTCAAACCCCTTGTCCCCTTTATAATATGTTTCATGTAATTATCCCTTAGGAACTGTATAAATCCCACTTACATCTTACCATGTCCTCTTTCCTCCACCCAATCAATGGTCTCATAGTTAAAGTCTCCAATAATAATTGTTCGGCCTACACTCGTGCTAATCTGCTGATACATGACATCTATATCTTTCTGTGTACCCCCTGGTCTACACCAGCAGCACCCAACAACATATTTTGTCCTATTTGCCTCTATCTTACACCAGAAGGCCTAAATAAGCCATCTTCCTCAGGCAAAAAATCCTCTTTAACTTCTAAGTTTGTTTGCTGTAATTCTTCAGCAATATCCCACCTCCTGTCCTGTTCTTTCTATCCTACCTGAAAATACAATACCCTTTACATTCACTGATTGGGTACCAGTGGAGATTGAACTGCCCACTCAGTCTCCAAAAGTTAGATAGGGCTAAAAACGACCTCGCCTACTCCCTGTATATAGGAATAAAAAGGCGTTAGTTATAATACTGTTACTTACTAAAATACTAATCAAAATAACTTCACTGATATAAAAGACTTCCAACAAAACTTCATGCATTTAATTGTATAACAAACTTTAATAAATATTTGAACTCTATAGTTTCAACAATGCATATCATTCTCAGAAGCAAATCATAAAAATGGCCATATACGAGACAGGATCCAAAAGTTTCTGGACTGACATACAAAATTTGTGCCAATTATAAACCAGCATGCGTAACAGATAACACCATCTATGGGGAGGTTAGTGTACCAATTTCAACTCTCTACCTGTGTCATTCATTTGGAGGCACTCACTTGACTAACATGTCGCACGCTAAGTGGATGTAATGTTAAAAACTGAGTACCATGCTGAGATAAAGTTTTTCACCAAAGAAGGATTTTCTCCAAGTACTATTGGATGGTATTTATGGAGAAGCTTCTCCTTCATATTCGACCATGAAGGAGGCCAAAAGTTTCACCTAGGGGAAAGAGCATCAAAGATGAGCATTGTGATGATCAGCCTGTGGAAGTGATGACTGACGAAAATGCCTCTCTTGTTGAGGAGGAACCACTCAATGGCAGATGCTCAAAGAAATCTCATTCACGAGAAGTCTCGCATGACATAGGTCAGTGCAAGGTGGGTGCCCGACTTCTATCTTCAATTCAAGAGCATCGTGTGACCTGTTCCCACAAGTTTTTAGAGCTTTGCCAAGAGAATCAGAAGTGCTGGAATCCATTGTCGCCAAGGATGAAACAATGGTCCTTTATTATGATCCTCGTTCCAAAAGGAAATCCATGGAGTGGTGCAAACCAGAAAAAGCACCTCCAAGAAAAGCCAAAGTCACTCAGCCCACCAAGAAGACCATGGCAACAATCTTTTCAGAATGCCAGGGAATTCTCTTGATTGACTTCAAGGAAAGGAATACCACTGTGAATGCAGAATACTATGCTTCTCTCCTGCACAAATTGGCGATGCCATAAATCAGAAAAGATGAATGCTGAGTCATAGTCAATGCTCCACTCAATACAGCTATTGTTGCAAAGGCTGCAGTGAAGGACTGGTTTCCAGAAGATTAAACACCCACCCTACAGCCCAGTGACTACTACCTCTTTTTCAAACTGAAAAAATATCTTCAAGGAAGAAAATTTGCAGATGACAATGAGGTGAAAGATGGAGTTTTAAGCCATTTTGCAGACAAAAGTACAGACTATTTTTTCAAGGGCATAGAAATGCTAATTCAAAGATGTGAAAATTGTGTTGAAGTAAAGAGAGATTATGTTAAAAAGTGACACAGTTGTTTTCTTTCTATCACCTCTAAAAGTTAGTCAGGCTGGAACCACCCTTGTACTAGCATTTCATATAGCAGCACTCTTTACACATACTGTAATACCAAAATTTTTCAGAATATGAATCCCATTTTTAATTACATAATATACATTGAGAAACATTGTCCTACAGTTTTAATACCGTACTATCATCCTTAGCTTGATAGTACAGTAATAAGGCACATAGCTTATTATTATACAAATTTCAAAGAAGCTGTGCTATACAGACGCACCAAGTGATGTGTATTTATTATTAATATAGTAGTAGGATTACTTCTCTTATTGGATTAGGTCAAAGGATCATAGTACAAAGAAGTCCAACTGTTATGTCCTGCACTGATATTCCAGACATATGCATGTCCTACACCAGGGGTGTTCAACATGTCGATCGCAGAGCGATTTTTGGCCGATCTCGTGTATTCCTACCTACTTACAAATTTAATTAAAACTGAAAACATAATATTTTATTTATCATTATTTTGTATTATTTTTAATTCGCTTTAGGTATATTGCTAGGGGTTCTTAAGGGTCAAAGCTGTATAACTGAGAGGAGACCTCCACATAGCCTTTAAAGGAATGCGGAGAACCGGCCAGGACTTCTGACCTAATGTCCAATCTTCACCTTCTCGTGGTGCACCCTGTTGGCTATCTACTTGAATACTGAACGAATGAGAATGGGCTGGCAATTTGGGATTTAGCCGACCAAATTGTATTCTTATTGGTTAAACCAAAATAAAAAATGATGGTACGACATGACATTACTTTGAAAAACTGCTAAATGAAACAAGCAGTGATGACAGCACAGTGGTAAAAAATACTAACAGGGCATGCAGTCAGGAATACATATCCATAATTGAAGTAGAAAAAGCCATCAAAGGCTTGAAATGTGGAAAGGCAGCAGGAGTGGACGATATTCGACCAGAAATGCTGAAGTATGGTGTATAAGAGTCTAACAGTGGCTGCACTGCATAGTTCAGTAAGCCTGGACAGAGGGAAAAATTCCCAATGATTAAAGTAGAGCTCTCACAGTACCCATATATAAAAAGGGAAATAAAACTGAATGTGAGAATTACAGAGGTATTTCCCTACCGAGTGTTCCTGGCAAGATCTATGCAAGTATACTTGAGAAATGGTTGAGAAAAATTGTGGAAGAAAAGCTTGATGAACAAGCTGGATTCAGGCCAAATAGAGGCTGTCAGGATCAGATCTTTACTTTACGACAAATAGGCGAGAAAGCATGTGGATATAACAAAGATCTGTATTTAAGTTTTGTCGATTTGGAAAAGACATATGCCAAGGTGCCAAGAGAGAAGCTATTCAATACGCTACAGTTATATGATGTCAATGGGGCATTATACCAAGCAATACTTAGTCTTCATTTGAGTTGTAAGTTAGCAGTTAGAATTGAAGGAAGTACAGGAAGATGGTTTAATGTTAAATCTGGTGTGAGACAAGGATGTACATTATCCCCTCTGTTATTCATTATCTATATAGATCACATTATGAAGGAAAGTGGTATTAAACATGATATCAAAATTGGAGATGTTAATGTCAGCTCTTTGCTTTATGCGGATGATGTTATACTTCTAAATAATTCCGCTATAAGTCTGCAAGATTCTCTGACTAAATTGAATAGCTGTTGTAATAGACATGGTATGAAGGTCAGCAATAAAAAGACAAAAACAATGAAAATAGGCAGAATCATTGACAATGTCAACTGTGTTGTGAATGGAGAATCTGTGGAACAAATGAAACATTTCAGCTACTTAGGCACGATTTTTACTGAAGATGGTAAATCAAATATAGAAATAGACAACAGAATCAGCAAAGCTGGTATGGTAGGAAGTCAATTGAATAAAATCATATGGAATAAGAGAGAAATTAGTCGAAACACTAAATTAGCTGTATACAAGACAGTGTTCATACCAGTTTTAACTTATGGATCTGTGAGCTGGGTCAGAAGTAAAACACTTGACCAAATACTAGAGACCCCAGATATGAGAGTCCTGAAAAAGATTATAGGCATGAACAGATGGCATCAATGGCAATATCATATTAAACACGAGGATATTAGGAAAGAACTTGACATTGTCAACATCCAGGAATGCGTTAGCAGAGCTAATCTCAGGTGGTATGGTCACTTAAACAGAATGGGCGAAGAAAGATTAGCAAAACAAGTGTTCTTTGCCAGGTTGGCAGCAAAACGACCCAGAGGAAGACCAAGATATAGGTGGATTGATATGGTACAAAGTGCCTTAGACGATAGAAATATAAGATCTGATAATGTTGGAGTCTTGACAAGTAACAGACTGATTTGGAGGAAAATTGTAGATAGGAAGTTAGTAATGATGTAATTTTTTTCATGTAGTACTATCATATACTGTACACCCCTTGAGAGTACATGGCAGGAATTTGACGATGAAGTATAGTGCTATTGTTTATTTATTTTTCGTTAAAATTGTCAAATCAGTAATTTTCTTATAAATCCGGGTAAATGTATTAATTTCGATCAGTGGAAGTCAAACAGCCAGCCGAGTAAATACGATTATAAGCAAAGTGTAAAAACTCGACTGTAGCTTAAATATTAAATATTCCAAAGCACATTATATCGATTTTTTACTTAGGTTAAGTCCCATGTGAATATTGTAAAAAAATTAAATTCTTTGTTTGTCTCGGTACAGTTTGTATTAAATGTTTTTGTAAATAACTCTTTTGAAGCTAACAGTATATACTGCTTGAATAAGAATATGTTAGGTGTTAAAAACAAAGGCAATGTTTTTGTCGCTGAAGCTGTACATGGCGGCATTAGAAAGATTGTTATTGAAACTTGTAGGTATGAGAAAGGCTTGCAGGCTCTAACTGTAAACATCTCCGAAGTCATTCAGAAAGAATTCAAACAACTTTCCGATGGCCAACAACTTACAATCAAAAGAAAGCAGAGGAGAACAAAGACGCACCAAACTTGAAACTTAAGATGAAAGACTCATACCGATTCTTTGGGGGGGGTTGCCAAACTTCATGCGAGGTCTCAGAGGAGGCCTAATAAAAAGGGACTGAAGCAAGCAGAAGTGGTCCCAGTTCCAGAATTGCTGTCAGAGAGGAGGCCGGTCCAGAGTCGCCATCAGAGAGACTGCCCGGTTCGAGACGTCGCTAGAGAGAGACTACTTCTAGGCTGCAGACAAGGTTTCAAATTTCCGAAAGGAAGAGTTCCAATTGTCGAAGAAAAGTTTCCATGCCAGGTTAATGTCAGACATTCACCAGTGTGTTGCGTTTTCATTAAAATTTGATGAATCAAATGACTTCACAGATATCGCTCAGTTAATGGTATTTATTCACATGGTATTTCAAGATTATTCAAGCAAAGAAGAACTTTTGAAAATTACACCATTATTGATTAGGACTAGGGGAGAAGACATTTTTTCGGCATTTGATGAATTTGTGAAACAACACAAACTTCCGCTTTTTAAACTTTTGTCTATTACTAACTGATGGTGCTCCTGCAATGATAAGTAATAAATCAGGCTTCATTTCATTATGTAAAATCGATGACAAATATCCAGATTATTTAACGTACCACTGTATTATTCACCAACAAGTACTGTTTAGTAAAAGATGTTTTGGATATTACATTTAAAATTGTAAATTCTGTTCGAGGAAAAGCTCTGCAACGGCGGTTATTTAAATTACAGGCAGATGATGATAGGGAACTTCTGTTGTACAATAATGTTCGCTGGCTCAGCAGAAGTCAATTTGTAGAAAGATTTCTTATATTAATTAACATTATAAAAAATTTTCTTGATGAAAAAGGAGACATTTTTCCACAATTGAGTGATAAAATATAGTTGTTACACTTATCATTTTTAGTAGATTTCTGTGCAAAATTAAGCAATTTAAATTTAGAGTTACAAAGTAGAGATAAAAATTTAACTGGCATGTTTTAAGTTCAATAAAAAGTTTCCAACAATACTTACTTTTATTAAAGAAAAATATAAATGACTGCGAATTTAGACATCTCCCATATTTATTAAAATTTTTTGAACAAAATCAAGAAATGCTTCGTTATGATTTAAAATTTAAATTTTATATTTTAATTGAAATATGATTTAAAAGAATTTATTCGTGAAATAGAATTAGTTGAGGAAGAAATAAATTCAAGATTTAAAGATTTTAATAAAACTGAAATGATTGTATCTTTTATCAATAATCCATTTCAAGAAAACTTGAACATCACAGAAATTTCAAATAAAATTAGTGGGCTGTTTGATATAAATCAAGCTGAAGTAGAACTCATCATCAAATTCCTGCTATGTACCCTCAAGGGGTGTACAGGATACGACAGTACTACATGAAAAAATGACATCATTACTAACTTCCTATCTACAATTTTCCTCCAAATCAGTCTGTTACTTGTCAAGACTCCAACATTATCACATCTTATATTTCTATCGTCTAAGGCACTTCAGAATAGTTGACATTTAAAATCAATAAACAATGAAGTCATTTGAAAGTATTCACATGAAAAATTTCCAATATTAACTGATATTGCGCGAAAAATTCTGTCGTGTTTCGAATCGACATACTTGTCAGAATCTGCTTTTTCAAATATGACCATCATAAAAAATCAATTAAGAAACCAAATTACAAATGATCATTTGGATGATTGTCTGCGATTGGCCACTTCTTCATATCAGCTTGACTATGAAAATATTGCAAGGTCCAAACAATGCCAAATTTCACATTAACTTTTTTTTTTTTTTTTTTTTTTTTTTTTTTTTTTTTTTAAATCAACCAGCATTTCCTGAAACTTGAGTTTGTAATTAATCTGTTGTTTTTTCTAACTTTGGTTTTCCAAAATACAGAAATAAATATTTTATTCCAATATATATATGTTAAAAATACCAAGCAATTTTTTAAAACTTTACACACACACATTTTGTTGTATTAAACTAATTAAAAATGATAAATAAATTTTTAAATACACAAATAAAGTTTTTAGTTGTGTATTTTTTTTTAGTTGTTTATTTGTGCATAATCAGATATCAGGTTGGGGGAACACGATCTACATAAGAGAGTAGATCGCCGAATCACTTTTTATAGAAAAGTAGCTCGCGTAGTAAAAAAGGTTGAACACCACTGTCCTACACTGTGGCAATTTTAATGGTATTGATCTTTATAGCTTCCAACACAGCAATGCTTTATGTTATAATCAAAGACTGTAAACATGTAGTTTGAAAAGAACAACATGAACAATGCAGTGGCCAGACACGATTGCAGCAGAATGTTGATAGCATGAACTGAAATGCAGAATAAGGGCAAAGCCAAGCAGTTGTCTTCATCACGAGAACTTAACACTAAATGAGTAGAAAATCTTCTGTGATGCACTGAAGTAGTTATATGGACAAAAGCCACAAGTGGTTCAATGTAGCATATTATGTCTAATAGCCGCTGATTTGTCTCTTTTATAAAGGATAAAAAATTTGACTTTCTGGGAAGAAAAACTTTTCCACCTCCATATGAGACTAGCTAATTAACGTCAACTGAAACCACAGAAGAAGGGAACAGTTAAGCCAATTTTTCACAGTGAATTACCAAAAGGAATCGCACGCTGCTGGTCTAATAAGCTAGACAGCATCTTTGCTCTTTAACCAACATGCTGCAAATACTAATTCCAATGTAAAGTTTGGTGTTTTTAGGTGGCTTTCACCAACCAGCAAAGGGGAAAAACAGACACATTGAAAATGTGCAATGCTTGGTCTCCAAAGAAGGGTTTCTGGATTATTCAATACTCCTACCTAAGGAATTAAATATCCTATGATCTATTATCTTTTATAGGAGGGATCCACATAAAAATCACTATCCTAGCATGTGGTTCCCAGAGGTGTACAGGATGATATGGGTCCAATTAATGAAATACACCTAAGCCTTAATGAAATACACCTAAGCCTTAATAAAACAAACTGCATTATATATGAGCACACAAAATTTGTGTCAAGACATAACAGGAAACCAAGCACTCCAAGAGGATGCAACTCCAGCTCGCCTTCACATAGTACATCCTGGGTAACGCTAAAGAGTTACAAAAACCTGGCCATCCAGACTATCTTAGGATCTCCTGGATTAGTGCACATGCATATGCAAACATTCATATTCACGAATTGAGGGACACAAAACACGTGTTGAAATGATTATTTTACTTATTATTAATAAAATAACACTTGACATTTCGACCCTTGTATTGAGGTCATCATCAGAAAGATACATGTGTATAGGAAACCAAGCTACATGCTCTTACACTCTATAAAGGTAAATTAAATCTACGCTGTTAATTAATCTTTTTCTTAGCCTGACCTCTAGTGATTAAAAAAATAAAAATAAATAAATTGAAAAAATAATACTACAATAAGCTCTGCTAAAATCCTCCTGTACTAAGATTCTTCTTGATTTGTTCAGTTCAGATTGTTATACTGTGATTTTCCTCTGGACTTGTACAGTTGAAGTTGCTATTGAATGTTAAAGGGAAAAAAAAAACACTTCACCAAGCCTTCTTTGTATTGATATTTTTCTTTGGCTTGTTCTGGTTGCTATAAAGGTTGCAAATGGGACCTCCACATTCTTGGAATGGTTAGGCCATCATTTTTGTTCAGATTTGGATTATTTTTCGGAAATGCCTCTGGTATGGCAATAGCATTCTTGAAATATTTTTTTTTTGTTTTTACTAGTATCTCTGTGGAGGGTTTTTTTACTGTATCCATTTTTTATGAATGTATGGCTGATGAACTCATATTCCTAGTTTAGAGCTTGTTCATTTGAAGAAATAGTTTGAGCTCTGTGTTGAAAGGTGCTTATGACCTCTAGTTTTTGTGTTAGGTGGTGATAAGAATTGTTGTGTATGTCGGTTTGCAGTAGACTGAGAAGGAGAGACAGCCTGAGGGAAGACGTGTGTGTCTAGGAACAGAAGAGAGTTGTTTTTTTTCTATTTCAATGGTGAATTGGATACATTTGTGTTATTTGTTCAGGTGGGCTAAGGAATGTATTTAGTGCTTCGTGGCCAAATGGCGAAAATATCATTGACATATCTGATCCAGATTTTGGGCTTTAGGCACGCCGACTCTAGAGCTAGGTGGGCAAAGAGGGTCGTGATGTCATGTGAAAATATGTTCTGTCGGAGCAAGATAGTATCATTGTTCGGGACATTGGTGAAAAGGGAAGTTATATCAAAGCTTATAAATCTTGGTCATTGAGTGTAATGTTTTTAATTTTGTTTATGAAATGTGTATTTTTTTTATAGGAAGGGGACTGACCTACCAATTCCCTGAGTGTGGCTGCTAATTTTTTGGCTAAGTGGTGATTTGGGCTGTCGATTCCTTCAACAATCGGACATAGAGGTGTGTCTGTTTTGTGTATTTTTGGCAGGCCATAACGTCAAGTGTTATTTTATTAATAATAAGTAAAAATAATCATTTCAACGTGTGTTTTGTGTCTCTAAATTTCATGAATATGAATGCTGATCACCGTGTAATCTTAAAAGAAAGAGGCGTATGCAAACAGTTTATTAAGTTACAATGACAGAAAGTAGGACTCATCCTGCCAACTAGAAGTGTCCTAATATTGCCATCATACAAGAAACAGAACAGGCAATATTTTCCCCAGTTCAAAACTGGGGAAAATATTGCTCTCATGTCACCTCATTGGAAAATAATATTGGGATAGAGAATGGAATTATCGAAGAATTATGCGTACTTTGGCGATCGATTTAAGTGAAAGTGATTCGGACACCAAAATGACTACGAAGATTAAAAGAATTTGATAATGGTATTTTTTTCCAATCTTTTTTTTTTGCATGGGTTTGTTAAAAGAGTTACAAGTCATAATTAATTGGTTTAGGACATTAAAGTGTCTCAGTTCTCTCAACTGTAAGTTTAGAATATCTAAGTTCATTTGAAAAAATTTCTGTTTTCCTGTATAATTATTTTTATTTTATGCTATACCTTTTTTTTTTAATTTTGTTAATACTCTACATACATTTTTCCAACTGTTATACAAGCAAAATAGTTACCACTTTAAAAAACTACAATGTTCGTAAAAGAAAAGCTAAATTTTCCAACCTGTAATAATAAACAAACTCATCCCAGAAGATCGGAATGGATTCTCCTTTTTGTGACATGCACAGAAGTGTTGAAGGGTCTCAAATCTGTGGGCATACTATACTGTACTATAATTATCCAAGATTAGATTTACAAGAAACCAAATTCATTGGCTATAAAAATTCTAATATGTAAAAGGGACACGGACACAATAGATTTTACATTTCGTATGAAAGGTGAAGTTGTCTACATGTAGATTTCATAACTAACCTTACCTCATTTTTATTTTATTTTTATACGTACACGAAAGCTAACAATTGCACAAAAGTAAAACAGCAATTTTTATGTTTTGCATTTAAGTCTATTAATCACTTCACTTTTAACATAATATGATCTTGCATATCATTAATCTTGGTTCCTGAAAAAAATCATGCAGACAAACAAAAGTAATTTTCTTTATGTCAGTTCATTCATTTTATGTTGTTTTACAGTTTAACAATAAGTAACCAAAGATTCTGAAATGGATATAATTTTGCCAACCTATGCAGAACCTTCATGACCTGCAGAATGATTTATAAACTGCTTAAAGGTTTGTGGAGCTCTAAAACAAGCATTATCAAAACATTGAAAATATGGGCTTCTTGTAGTTGCCAGTGCAGATTAAAATTCATAGGTTCTCTTCAGAAGCTAAAGAGGGACCCAGAATACTTTAAGCAGCTCGTGTGGACAGTTATGTTCACAAGTGCACTCACTCTTCCCAACAAATACCACATCTAGTATATCTGAAAAGTCCGCGCGGTTAGCCTAGTGGCTATGCGCTTCGCAACCATATGCCTGGGGAAGGAGTGTCCTAGGTTCGATTCCCGTCGGTGACGTGAGGAGCTTGAAGGATCTTCCTCAGCCTTAGCCAAGTTAGCCAGCCTTGGGCGTGGACAGCAGGGTTTTTTCCCCAGTTTATTCTGGGGTTTTGCATCCCGCAAAGCAGGCAAACTGGCCTTGAGAACTCAACACTACAGGCCATAGGATACGCCGGGGCATAAGGCTGACCACCTTATCCTGTAAATGGAGTGAGGTCCGATGATCAATGGACCCTCGACACCGCAAGGTAAAAGAGGGTATAAGGAAGATGATGACATGACAGTATATCTGAAAAGAACTAGCAAGTTCAATACAATGCTGTCGGTTTGGTCTTACCCTGAAAAATGAAATACTAAATGGAAAGGCCTAATATATAAGAGGATCATGGACAAAATGGATTTTACATTATGTATGAGAGGTGAAGCTGTCCATATAGATATCGCAGCTAACCTTACTTTTACTCTATAGTGCTACCACTACCCTACAAAAATGTACTACTAAATGAAATTCATGACTTAAGTACTTTAATGCAATACAACACATATCAAGGTCAAGAATGCTATACAGGAAAACCTTGCTTAACGTGAATTCAATATGCGCAATAATCAATTAGTGTGATTGAGTGAAATCGTACTATTTTCTGATTTAAGCAAGTGATTATTTAGAAAATGTGATTTTTTATGTTATGCGAAATTTTAGTCACCAATCTGCACCGAATGGTGGCTCTTGTCAATGTAGCAGCCAGTGGGCAGCAACTCTCGGCAGTTGACTCAAAGCTCATTGCAAGTGTACATGCAAACACAGTTCTCTTGCTCAATCACTTTTCCTTCATTTTGCTTTAATTTAGATGCCTATAAGGCTTTATTATATTCAACCCCTGATATGGAAAAGAGAAAGACTGATGAAGAAAGTTGCAGTAATAAAAAGAGAATAAAAGTAATTACGTTAAAGGAAAAGCTGGAAGTCATTACGAGACATAAAAGTGGCACTAGTAATACAATGATTGTGTGACCTGGTATACAGCGAGTCTACAGTTTGGACTATATTAAATAAGAGCAAAGAATACAAAATACTGCATGCAAATCACCCGAAATAGAAGCCATTTAACAATCAAGATGGAACGTCTTCCATCACTCTGGATTAATGGTTATAACCAAAAAAGAAAACCTCTTAGTAAAAGAAATATTCAGGCAAAAGCTCTTAGTATTTTTATACAATTGAAAGAGACCAAATTTCAAGAGGAATGCGAAAGCTTTACCACAAGTTAAGGATGGAATGACTATTTTAAAAATCTAACTGGACTACATAACGTAAGAATAACTGAGGAATCTGCTAGTGCTGATAAAGATTATGCAGCCGAGTTTCCTGAAGAATTGTAAAGGATAATTCATGAGGGCTATTATAACGATCATCAAATATTCAGTGTCGATGAAACTGGTCTCTTTTGGAAGCATATGCCAACAAAAACTTCCCTAGCTAAAACTGATGCATCTCAACCAGGATACAAAGTATCTAAAGATTGTCTTATGCTTTCATTAGGAGGCAATGCAGAAGGCAACTTTAAACTCAAGATCATTAAGAGGATGTAACTAACAAAAACTGCCAGTAATTTGGAAATCAAATAAGAAGGCTTGGGTGACCAAAACTCTTTTCAAGGAGAGGTTCAACTGTTATTTTTGTCCTTCGGTTGCAGACTACTGCAAGAAAAATAAATCTTACCTTTAAAGCCTTTTTATTATTGGATAATACTGCCGGTCATCCTAGGGGACTTGCCGATCTTAATGAAAATGAGATTTTTTTTGTCCTGAAATACAACTTCTTTACTTCAGCCGATGGGTCACACTATCATTTAAATCTATCATACTATTGTTTACTACCTTCACAGAACCTCTGGTCTCTTCTGGAAGCATATGCCAACAAAAACTTCCCTAGCTAAAACTGATGCATCTCAACCAGGATACAAAGTATCTAAAGATTGTCTTATGCTTTCATTAGGAGGCAATGCAGAAGGCAACTTTAAACTCAAGATCATTAAGAGGATGTAACTAACAAAAACTGCCAGTAATTTGGAAATCAAATAAGAAGGCTTGGGTGACCAAAACTCTTTTCAAGGAGAGGTTCAACTGTTATTTTTGTCCTTCGGTTGCAGACTACTGCAAGAAAAATAAATCTTACCTTTAAAGCCTTTTTATTATTGGATAATACTGCCGGTAATCCTAGGGGACTTGCCGATCTTAATGAAAATGAGATTTTTTTTGTCCTGAAATAGAACTTCAGCCGATGGGTCACACTATCATTTAAATCTATCATACTATTGTTTACTACCTTCACAGAACCTCTGCCCAGGCCCTCGAAGCAACAAGTAAAGAGAATGCAATTTCTTCATCAGAGTTTTGGAAAAAACACAATATCAAGCAAGAAGAAAATACTAATTTGGCATGGGAGGAAATCACCGCCAGCAATTTGAGACTGTGTGGCAGAAGGTCTTGCTTCCCTTGCAAATTGAGAAATTTTACAAAAGCACAATTGGAAAAGAACTTGGATTTAATGAACTCCAACTAGCAGAACAGGGTGCATATGAAGAAGAAGATAAGGAGTGCAAACTAGAAGAGAATGTTATGACTAAGAAGCTAACTGCAAAAGAATTTGAGCTAGTTTTCAATCACACTGAGCATGCAAAATTTTGTTTGATGCTGATTCTGATATGGAACGAAGCTTCAAAATCCACCGAAATCTTGACAAAGTGAGCCAGCTATCACAAACTGCATGAAAAGATGAAAAAGTTGCACTATTCAAACATCTTTACTTAATTTGTTTGTAAAAAAAATTAGCTCATTCAAATGTTCAGACATAAAATAAAATTTTAAGCAATTGAGTTTTATTATCTTTGATGATTTACCCTCTAAGATAGCTTATAAATTTCTTATTCAAATTTACGCTAATTCATTTGATAAATTATAATTATTCCTAGGGGTTCTTGACGGTCAAAGCTGTATAACTGAGAGGAGAACTCCACATAGCCTTTAAAGGAATGCGGAGAACCGAACAGGGCTTCTGACCTAATGTCCAATCCTCACCTTCTCGTGATGCACCCTGTTGGGTATCTACTTGGATACTGAACGAATGAGGATGGGCTGGCAATTTGGGATTTAGCCGACCAAATTGTATTCTTATTGGTTAAACCAAAATAAAAAATGATGGTATGACATGACAAAATTTCATACCGGCTGGGGTGTCGCTAGGTTAAACAAGGCTCCCAACGTTTTTGCCAGGGAACCAGGGCGAACAGCAAAAAGTCAGCTACTGGAACAAATCTGAAAACTAGCTCCCAACTCAACAACACCAGAGTTAAAGATTGGTACTATCAACATAAGAAACCTGAATGGCAAAGAAATGGAGCTAGCAGAGGAATTAGATATGTACCAGATCGACATAATAGGGGTGACTAAAACAAAATAGACAAAAACTGGTGAAATCTTTCTGAGCAATAAATACAAAATGTTATATTCAAACAATGACAATCAAGGAAAAGAAGGGGCAGCCATAGTATTCAACACAAAATACGAGGCTAATCTTCTTGAATGGCAGTCAGTCTCAAGTAGAGTAATGTGGGCAAATATGAGAATGGGGAACTGGACAGTGAGACTTATTTGTGTCTATGGTCCCACAGAAGATTCTACTAAGGTAGAAGTGGAGGAATTTTTTGATGCTTTAGAAAAAGCAACTGACACAATGAAAGAAGAAAAGTTGATCCTTGTTGGGGATCTAAATAGCAGAGTAGGAAATGATTGTGAGACATACAAATATATTTTGGGAAAATTTGGAGAAAAGAGCAAAGCTAATAATAATGGCAAATATCTGTTGGATTTCTGCTCAGGACATGGACTGGTTATTACTAACACCATGTTCCAACATAAAAATGGGCACAAATTTGGAGAGAAGAGGCAAGGAATAAGAAAGTCTCATTGATTATGTTATTGTTGATAGTGATGTTTTCTCCCTGGTGCAGGACACCAGAGTGTACAGAGGATTTGAAATTGGAAGTGATCACTATTTAGTCTTGAGCAGGATAAAATTGAATTTCATATTGAAAAGAATAACATGTAAGAAAGTTTTAAAGCGAATAAAAGTTGAGCAGCTCTCAGATGTGAACTGTAGATAGACTAAAATACACAAAGATTATTGAAGAAAAAAAGAAAGAGTTTGAGAACAGGAATCAAACCTTGGAGATTCAGTGGCAACCCTTGAAGAAAGCCCTGATTGATTCAGCTAGAGAGGCATGTGGTGAAGTTGTCTGCAAAGATAGAAAAATTAGAACTCCATGGTGGACACAGGAAGTTAAAGAGGCAATGAAGGAAAAGAAGAGAGCATATCAAAAGTTCCTGTGAAATAAGTCAGCTTGTGCTCTTAGACAATACAGAGACAAATGCAAGAATGCTAAACACTGTGTAAAACTAGATAAACAAAAGTCATGGGAGGACTTTGGCAAGAATATAGAAATTAATATCAAGAAGGTGGCAAAATATTCTGGAGGTTGTTGAAGAAGCTTAGTAATGGGGGAAAGAGGAGTGCTGAAAAAGGAGTTAGAGATGATAAAGGTGACATGAAAACGGGAGAAAAAGATATCCTTGAAGTGTGGAGTAATTACTTTGAAAAACTGCTAAATGAAACAAGCAGTGATGACAGCACAGTGGTAAAAATTACTGACCAGGCATGCAGTCAGGAATACATACCCATACTTGAAGAAAAAGCCATCAAAGGCTTGAAATGTGGAAAGGCAGCAGGAGTAGATGATATTCGACCAGAAATGGTTAAGTATGGTGGTATAAGAGTCTTACAGTGGCTGCACTGCATAGTTAAAAAGGCCTGGACAGAGGGACGAATTCCAGACGATTGGAGTAGAGCTCTCATCATACCCATATATAAAAAGGGAAATAAAACTGAATGTGAGAATTACAGAGGTATTTCCCTACTGAGTGTTCCTGGCAAGATCTATGCAAGTATACTTGAGAAACGGTTGAGAAGAATTGTGGAAGAAAAGCTTGGTGAAGAACAAGCTGGATTCAGGCCAAATAGAGGCTGTCAGGATCAGATCTTCACTTTACGACAAATAGTCGAGAAAGCATGGGAATATAACAAAGATCTGTATTTAAGTTTTGTCGATTTGGAAAAGGCATATGACAAGGTGCCAAGAGAGAGAAGCTATTCAATACGCTACAGTTATATGGTTTGAATGGGACATTATATCAAGCAATACTTAGTCTTTATTTGAGTTGTAAGTCAGCAGTTAGAATTGAAGGAAGTACAGGAAGATGGTTTAATGTTAAATCTGGTGTGAGACAAGGATGTACATTATCCCCTCTGTTATTCATTATCTATATGGGTCATATTATGAAGGAAAGTGGTATTAAACATGATATCAAAATTGGAGATGTTAATGTCAGCTCTTTGCTTTATGCAGATGATGTTATACTTCTAAATAAATCTGCAAGATTCTCTGACTAAATTGAATAGCTGTTGTAATAGATATGGTATGAAGGTCAGCAATAAAAAGACAAAGACAATGAAAATAGGCAGAATCATTGAAAATGTCAACTGTGTTGTGAATGGAGAACCTTTGGAACAAGTAAAACATTTCAGCTACTTAGGCATGATTTTTAGTGAAGATGGTAAGTTAAATATAGAAATAGACAACAGAATAAGCAAAGCTGGTATGGTTGAAAGTCAATTGAATAAATTCATATGGAATAAGAGAGAAATTAGTCGGAACACTGAATTAGCTATATACAAGACAGTGTTCAAACCAGTTTTAACTTATGGATCTGAGAGCTGGGTCAGAAGTAAAACATTTGACCATAGACTAGAGACCCCAGATATGAAAGTCCTAAGAAAGATTATAGGCGTGAACAGATGGCATCAATGGCAATATCATATTAAAAACGAGGATATTAGGAAAGAACTTGACATTGTCAACATCCAGGAATGCGTTAGCAGAGCTAATCTCAGGTGGTATGGTCACTTAAACAGAATGGGCGAGGAAAGATTAGCAAAACAAGTGTTCTCTGCCAGGTTGGCAGCAAAACGACCCAGAGGAAGACCAAGATATAGGTGGATTGATATGGTACAAAGTGCCTTAGACGATAGAAATATAAGATCTGATAATGTTGGAGTCTTGACAAGTAACAGACTGATTTGGAGGAAAATTGTAGATAAGAAGTTGGTAATGATGTAAATTTTTCATGTAGCACTATCATATCCTGTACACCCCTTGAGGGTACATGGCAGGAATTTGATGATGATGATAATTATTCTTATTGTTTATTATATTCAATTAATTAACTCAGTATGCATTAATTGATGGATTAATTAATCGCATTAAGCGAGGTTTTCTTGTATTAGAATGGGATACTTCATTTCAGAAACTTCAGTTTTTGCATACACTTGTTTTCCAACCTGATAAAATAATTTTTTTTTCAAAACAGTACCAAGATGCAACCTTTTAAGGCTCCCTTCCATAACGAAGTGTCAAATAAAGCAGTCAATATAAAATAACTGAAAAAAAATTACAATGGTAATGAAATTCTACATTCAAAAGGTTAATATTGGCCAACTTTATATACCTGACCTATCCCAGGTCCAGCAAAGGTTGGACAAAATGTTAATTGCTATATATTTACTCACTTGAATATGCATGAATGCGCACACATGCACGAACATACACACCCTATTGCAAACCATGTATAGCTACTTTTATTTTCTTAATTTATGAAATTAAATCAGTAACTGAATGAATAGTAAAGATGTAAACAAAGCTCTGAATAATTCAAAGAATTCTAAACTTAAGTTTTGCATGTTTAAGAATTCATCAACATTTCAAAGAGAGGAGCGAGAGATACATTACTTTTTGATGTCTTTTCTACCATCTGTTTCCTTTTTATGGAATGGATGAAAATCTAGGAAAAGTTCATAAACAATAACTCCCAAGCTCCACCAGTCAACACCCTATGAATTGTTTTTAAAATCATATTAAAAAAAAATCCAGATATGAAAATATAATTTTTTTTTTTTTTTTTTTCACATTTCAGGAATGAGCAAAATTCTTGATAACATAAGCAACAATAAACTAGTAAAATATAATTAAAAAAAAAGTTGGCTTAAATAAATTGGTCAATTTCTATGCAAGGTGTCAGTACATGTGTATGGTGGGAGGTGGGGAATTGAACAAATCAGACCACTTGAAAAAAATTTACTTACTTCTTGAAGAGACAGGTAACTAAAAAAAAAATAAATAAATAAATAAAAAATAATAATTCTTTTGTACAGTGATACCATTCCTTATTGCACTAACTGAACCTAGCATCTCTTAGCATGAGTAGTTTGTTTTATTTGCCTAATCTGGTACCAATTAAAACAAACAAATAAGATCCTAAATAAGAAATTCTTGTGTAGCTCAGTAGAAGTAGCATTTAACAAAGACTTGAACTTAAGTTCAAGTCTTTGTTGGACTGGTTCCTGAGTTAGTTAATCTCTAGCATGGGCAAGCAGGTGTTTACTTCTGGAAACTAGAGTTTTTTTTGTCCTAAACTCAAGAAAACCAACCACAGAACCCACACTATTTCAGGCAATAATATATCATATTAGGAACCACAAGATGGCAGTACATATTTGATAATCCCTTCATCAGTTGTCATTTATAATTAGTAACAGTCTTGGACCAATTATCTCTAATTGGCTACCAGTGGTGATTAAACTGCCCACTTATCATTAGAGGAAATAAAAGGCATTATTGGAAGTTTATTTTGCACTTGGTTAGACTATAATAAATTTAGTTTAATCCTATATCCAAGTGTAATCTGAAAATATCTTCAGCACTGAGGTAAGGTGGTACATCCCCAGGCAACTTGCAGCAAAGGTGGACCAGGTTCTCATCACTCCTTGTCTCAGTATCTCCCATAATGCAAAGCACATCTCCTTGCGGCCATGTATACTGCTATGCATTAAGGGAAGGGCCACTACCCAGACCGGTTTCAACCTTTATTAAGGTCTCGTCAGTGGGAGGCAGACTCAGAGTGGTGATACTAAGGCAGAAGCAAAAAAGAGAGATCATATTTACCTATACAAGTTGCCAACCAGTGTACCACCTTATTATTAAATTACTCTGGATTTAGAGAAAGATGTTGGAAGTTTATTTTGTACTTGGTTACACTATAATAAATTTAGTTTAATCCTTTATCTAAGTGTAAGCAAACAAAGTTTGCACCTGAAAATATCTTCAGGACTGAGGTAAGGTGGTACATCCCCAGGCAACTCGCTATTGCCTTAGCATCATCACTCTGGGTCTGCCTCCCGCTGACGAGACCTCAATAAAGGTTGAAACCGGTCTGGGTAGTGGCCCTTCCCTTAATGCATAGCAGTATACATATCTGCAAGGAGATGTGCTTTGCATTATGGGAGATACTGAGATAAGGAGTGATTAGAGCTTGGTCCACCTTTGCTGCGACTTGCCTGGGGATGTACGACCTTACTCCAAGTTTAGCAACTTGGGATAAGGTCGTACCCCAAGTTTAAACTAAATTTATTAAAAGGCATTATCTGATGATGATTAAAAAGAAATTTCATAAGCCAGAAAGGAATTATCATTTCAAATAATAAAATGACCCAATAAAATATTCAATTACAGAGTTTGCTATAATGGCAATCAGATATTTTAACAAAGTAACTTGTAGTCAACTATTATATCAAAAGAATACCACCCCATAATCTGCTACAGAAAGTTGTGTTATAATAAATTTTCCTCCTATAACTATTCCTGTGCTCCTATAAGTTTGCTGTAATAAGCATCAACTTAAGTGTGTGAGGAAATGGATTATCCAGTAAGTAAATTATACTCTTGACTTAATATTTAATCCAAATATACTACCTATTTCTTAACAAAATATGATGCAGAAAGAATGGAATATTGGATTATTGATCCAAATACCAGAAAAGGAGGATTTAACTGATTGCAGTAATTGGGGAGAAATATTATTAAACCACAAATAAAATACTAACAAGAATAATAATAATAGAAAGAATAAAAAAGAAATAGACCAAAAGCTAAGAGAAACAAGCAAGATATAGAGCCAACAGGTCATATATAATCAAATAGCAACACTTAGAATAATAACAGAACAGTCAAATCTTTAAGTCAACCATGATTTCGAAAAAGCTTGACAGCATTGACATAGAAGCAATATGGAAATTAATGCCGTATTATTATTATTATTACGGGCAACTCCAGGGAGTCATTAGACTCATCGAGGGAGGCCCCAAATCATATTCATCACAACTATTTGACATTCATACAGTATCTATCATACCTCGCCTTAAACTCATTCACTGTCACAGCATTCCCCAGAGACTCTGGCAGCCCATTCCACTCATTCACCACTCTAAAAGTAAAGAACCCAGCTCTAACACCTTTACTAACCACACTTTTGCCCAGTTTCCATGGATGTCCCCTAGTCCTCCCACAACCAGCCCTGTTCTCAAAAATATCTTCTGAATTAATTTTATAGAAACCCTTCAGTAATTTGAATGTCTCAATCATATCTCCCCTCCTCCGCCTATCAACCAATTTTTGCAACCCACAAATCCTCAACCTGTTCTCATACGGTTCATTCCACAGACCTGCTATCATCTTGGTCACTCGCCTCTGGATCCTCTCCACCTCCTCCCCATCAAGAAGAAACCTAGGTGACCAAATCTGAGCACAGTAGTCTAGATGGGGTCTTATCAAGGCTCGATAGAGAGGAACAATAACTTGTTTGTCTCTGCTTGTCAACGTATTCTTCAGCAACCAAGTGATTTGATGAGCTGTTTTGGTCACTTTTGCAATGTGTCCCCTAAATTTCAATTCCTTATCCACCAACACTCCTAAATCTCGTGCCTCATCAATTTCCTGGAGCAGGGTTCCACCAATGCAGTAAACTGCCGCCAATCTTTTCACCCCAAAATGCATAACCTTACATTTTGCCACATTAAACTGACATCCATTCTCCTTAGCCCAGACCTCCAATCTATCCAAATCATCCTGCAAAATTTTGACGTCATCTGCATTCACTATTGCCCTACCCAACTTCGCATCATCCGCAAACAAATGAACTGTTCCTCTCAGATCATTTCCTATATCATTTATGAACAAATTGAAGTCGCCGCTAGATGAATTCGTAATGAGTAGTGTTCGTGCAAGCTCCAGATAAGATAAGTATCATTTTCAGTTATCGATACAAATTACTTAATATTGTGTAGTTTTGTTTTGTTTGCCTTGCGTATTTTAATGCGTCTATTTTTGGTGTGTTATAACATTTAATTTGACAAAACACGTTACAGATAAATATGGCACCTGTGCGTAGGAAAATGGCGGCCAGTAATGAAGGTTCGCCATCGTTATCAAAGAACGGTAGCATAAAAGAAATGAGTCAGTGTACTAGCTGTGAAATGTATGCTTTGCGGAGTGCGGTCGGAGTGTGGTTAGATGATGATAAAGGATTGAATGTGTGTAGAAAATGTAGGGAGAATGCGGAATTGAAGTGTATTTCAGATCGTGAGTGTGATATTTTTTGTCAACCTTCAAAATGAAGGAAATAGGGATATGACAAGAAACGGCAAGGTTGTACATGAAAATTGTGAGAGTGTGAATGATAGTATAAATGGTTTCTCAGAGAACAAAAAAGATGAGATAGATGCATTGAGTGAGATCGCGTTGTTGAATAGTGCGATAGAAAGAGCAAAACAGCAGCTAGAGTGCATGAACAAAAGTAGACTGAATGAACCAACCAATAATAAAAGGTATGACAGGAAAAATAGACGTATGAATGTGAACATGAACAAAATGAAGGATAGAGTGCTGTATGGAGACTCGTTAGTACGAGGTGTGTTAGTAGAGGATTTGACAAAATCGTACCAACCTGGTGCGACCATAAAGGACGTAACTGCGTCTATTAGAGAGCAAAAGGAAAGGGTGAAAGAAATGATTGTTGTGGCAGGTACGAATGATTTGAAAGGAGATAAAATGGAAATGATAGAAAACCTGAATGAATTGTTTGAGGTAGCAAAAGAAAAGAGTGAGAGAGTTAGAATGATTAGTCTTTTGCCACGGTATGACAGTGAAATGTTTAAAAGGAGGGCTATAATTGCAAATGACTTTATGCGTGGGTTATGTATGACGAGTGGTGTGGAATTTGTGGATGTGTGGAGTGAGTTTGATGGGCGAAAGGATCTATATAAGATGGATGGCTTGCATTTGAATGGTTACGGTGTAAGAAGACTTGAGAAAGTGTTGCTGAATGTAGTGGATGTGCATATTCAGGGAAACTAGATTTGTTAGGGAGGGGGGGTAGAGATACAGTCCTTATGGAGGCAGTTGAATGTAAGAATGAATATAATATGCCAGAGCAAATAAGGACAACAAATCAGAGTGGGATAGTTAATATAAGGCATCAAGGTAGGGTTGGGGCTAATGGGGGTCTTAAATTCATGTACACTAATACTAGGAGTATTAGGAACAAGAAGGAAGAGTTTTTGGCCATGGTTGGCACGTCCAGACCACAGGTTATAGGTATTAGTGAAACATGGCTGACTGTAGATGATATAACTAGCAGGATTGAATGTGATGGGTATAGTGTGTTCAGGAATGACAGAGAGAATAAAATGGGGGGAGGAGTATTGTTGATGATAGCTGATGAGCTCCAGTCAAAGAGAATAGAAGTTGAATTGCAGGATAGAGAAAAGAGCACATTTGAGGCCATTTGGTGTGAGATTGTGGCTAGCAGAACTAAATATACAATTGGGTGCTGCTATAGACCAGGTGATGGAAAAGATGGTGGTGACAGTATGCACAAGCAAATAGAAGAAATGGGTGGAAGGAGGGTGATTATTATGGGAGATTTCAACTATGGTCGCATTGATTGGAGTGAGGAGAGGACACACGGGAGGAAGGAACTGGATTTTATGCGGTTATTAAGGGATAACTATCTGCGACAGCATGTAATGGAAAATACTAGGGGTCAGAGAGTGCTTGACCTAGTAATTACATCTGAGGATTTGGCTGTAACAAATATGACCACATTGCCACCAATCGGTGAGAGTGATCATAGGGTCTTAACTTGGGAGGTGGCTAAAGGTGTAGAATTTTCAATTAAGACAGGGTACAAGTGGAATTATCGGGCGGGAAAGTATGACAAGCTTAGGAGTTTGATTGGTTCAGTGCCATGGCATGTACAACTGCAAGGACTAGAAGTTGATAGTGCATGGGAGGTAGTTAAGAAGTGCTTGCATGAAGCAATGGCTGACTGTATACCTAGAGTCCGAATAATAAATCAAGTAGGGGTTAAATGGATGAATAACACCATTAAGCTTGAGTTGCAAAAAAAGAAACAACTATGGAGGGAATTTAAGGAGAAAGGTGACCGGCAGGCACATGAACGGTATAAAGCGCAGGCCAGAAGGGTGACGAGTGTGGTAAGAAAAGCAAAAAAGGATTACGAAAGAACATTGGCCATGCAGGCTAAAGAGAATCCTAAACAGTTTTTTAGATATGTAGCAAGTAAAAGGAAAAATGTACATGGCAGATTGATTTTAAAGAATGCCGATGGTAGGGAGGTAACTGAATCAGTTGAGATAGTTGAGTTACTGAGTGAGCACTTTGCAAAAGTATATCATCCAGGTGGTGACATTGCAGAAACGAATAAACCAGTAGATTATACGGGAATTGTGGTTAATGAAGTGGAGGTGAGTAGTCTATTGCATAACCTCAATGTCAATACATCTGTGTTGTATTGACATTGTATTGACTGTGTTAATTTTTTTAATTATGGCATACCATGTAAAATTATCAACACAGTTATGAAAAATATAGAATACAAAATCATACACAATGGAAAATTTTCATAAGTTTGAAATTAAAACAAGAGTGAGGGGTGTATTCTCTCCTCAACAATTTATTTTTAATTTTTTAATTATTGTAGACTGGGATTATGAGAATACCATGAAAAGTACAAAAAGGAATACAGTGCAAATGAACAGATACATGACCTGGATCTTGCAGATGATATTTTTACTGGCACATACACAACAACAACATAAGGAAAACTTAATAGAATTCAATTATGAAGCTTTGACAGTTGGATTAAGAATAAATAAAATGAAAACAAAAACAAAAAGAAGACATTGTACTGGATGGTCAAATTTTAGAAACAGTGGAGAACTTTAAATTACCTAGGATCAGTAATAAATAAACAGAGAGGAGCAGAGGAAAATATAAAATCTAAAATACAGAGAACACAGGAGATTTTTTAACATGTTAGGGAAAATATGGAGATCAAAGGAAATAAAGTTTAAAAAACAAAAATCAGATTGTTTAATTTTAAATCAGTTCTACTCTATGCATCAGAAACATGGACAAAACCAAAAAACTAGAAAAAACTGCAAGGCTTTGTAAAAAAATGTAAAAAAAAAAAGAATTCTACAAATAAAATGGCTGGAAAAGATATCCAATAAAGAATTATGGGAGAAAACTAAGCAAAAACCAATAACATATGACAGAGAGAATGGAGATGCTATGACAACTGAAAAAAAAGATGTTATCCAGATCCTATAGTAATAATAACATTTTTCACTATACACATCGGTAACAGACTTGTTTAAACTCATTCTCTAGGATCCAAAATGTGTCCACCCCACCAATAAAATTGTTTGTGTTCTTAATACAAGGGGGATTGTTTTAGTCAAGATGAGGAGTCATAGACTTAAAATATTTAGTAAGTTTCTGCTTTAGTGATATTCTTGCTATTCTGTCAGAATTCTAAGCAGACCTTATTCTGAATTTGCCATTTCTATATTGGGCATGCCATTAGGAATTATAGCAAAACTGGAGCCTTAGGTCAAAATATTCTATTTAGCTCAGCAGCCAAATATGAAAGATCAAATACGAACATCTTCAAATCTGCATAAAGTGACTCAAGAGCACACACACACACACATATATATATATATATAAAAACTTTGTAGCAGTGGTTATGTTAAACATATCTAGTATGACCAATTCTCAGATCAACAAGTTAAAATTTGTTTGAACATTGATAGTTTAATATTTTGATCAATTTCTCTTATTCCAATACAAAATTATTCAACTGGCTCTTAAATCAATACCAGTTTCAATTATTCCATTTTCATAATTTTGTCATCTTCACTAAAAATTTCCTAAATAATTGAACTATTTTACTTGTTCAATATGTTCTCCACTGAGAATGTGACTTACATTCTAAGTTTCTTTTTACTGGCATTTTCCAAACAAAACTTACACCAGTTATTCAATTTGGATAAAGAATTCTCGATTCCAGATTTACTGGAATTATTTAACAACATAACATTATCATCTGAATGAAGTAAAGATCCAAGTTGAATATCTCTGATTCATCATCATCAAATCCCTGGTATATACTCTCAAGGAGTGTGCAAGATATGATAGTGCTACATGAAAAATTTACATCATTACTAACTTCCTATCTACAATTTTCCTCCAAATCAGTCTGTTACCTATCAAGACTCCAACATTATCAGATCTTATATTTCTGTCTTCTAAGGTTCTCCATTCATGATGCAGTTGGTATTTTCGGTGCTTCTTCCTATTTTCATTGTCTTCTTGTTGCTGACCTTGATATCATATCTATTACAACAGTTATTCACTTTAGTCAGGGAATCTTGCAGACTCGTAGCAGATCTATTTAGAAGTATAACATCATCCACATAAAGTAAAGAGCTGAGATTAACACCTCCAATTTTGATCCATATAGATAATGAATAACAGAGAGGATAATGTACATCCTTGTCTCACACCAGATTTAACATTAAACCACATTCCTGTACTTCCTTCAATTCTAACTGCTGACTTACAACTCAAATAAATATTGCTTGATATAATATCCGATTGACATCATATAACTGTAGCATTTTGAATAGTTTCTCTCTTGGCACCTTGTCACATGCCTTTTTGAAATCTACAAAACTTAAATACAGATCTTTGATACATTGTCATGTTTTTCATAAAGTGAAAAGCTGATTCTGACAGCCTCTATTTGGCCTGAATCTAGCTTGTTCTTCAGCAAGCTTCCCTTCCACAATCCTTCAACCTTTTCTGAAGTATACTTGCATAAATCTCACCAGGAACACTCAGTAGAGAAATACCTCTGTAATTCTCACATTCAGTTATATTTCCCTTTTTCTATATAGGTACTATGAGAGCTTTGCTCCAACTGTCTGGAATTTGTCCCTCTGTCCAGACCTTCTGAACTGTGCAGTGCAGCCACTGTAAGACTTTTATACCTCCATACGTGAGCATTTCTGAGTTGAATATCATCTACTCCTGCTGCCTTTTCACATTTCAGGCTTTTGATGGCTTTTTCTACTTCAAGTATGGATATGTAGAAAAGCCATCAAAATCCTGAAATGTGGAAAAGCAGGACGAATTCCAGATGATTGGAGTAGAGCTCTCATAGTATCCATATATATATATACACACACACATATAAAGGAAAATATCTCCGATTTTGATATAATATTTAATGGCACTTGCTTTCATGATATGATCTATACGGATGAAGAATAATAGGGGAGGAGATGACATAACTGATTTTATAAACCATCTTCATGTATCTCCTTCCTTTCTAAACACTAGCCATATGTATTACTCTTTATATTGTCTATTTACACCATAGAATTGTACTAATGGAAGATCTTTCTTACAGATACATTATTGTCGGCCTTTCCCAGATCTACAAAATTAACAGATTCTCATTGTACCGAAGCCCTCCCCCATCCACAAGTTGCTATCTGTGGTCAACCTCCCATTCTGAAAATATTAAAATGGAAAATTTCAGAAATAAACAATTTATAAATACATCGGCAAAGTAGATATTAGATCCAATAATCATCTCAAGCCAAATGTTTGTAGAAACTATAAAAGTTTCGTAAATTGACCTGAGAGCTTACGAGAATACCATCCTTGGCATCCCCGAGTTGCCTTAGCTGCTTAAGTCAAGTAGTGCATGCTAAGGCAACTTGGGGATGCAGAGGAGTGTATTCCCATAACCTGACCTGAGAGCTTACAAAACATTCATAGTTTCTACAAACATTCGATTTGAAATAATATTGGATCTAATATGCACTGTGCCTATGTAATTTTACATCACTGTATGGCTCTTTCTTTTAGTAACAGACAATTCATAAGTTTTAAATTGCATACCCTGCTGAGTAGTTCTTGGTTATCAGATCGACTGTCACAGTATCGTAGTACTGCTTGTGTGCTTGCAATTCGAATATGCCAAAGAGAAGCCATAAAGTGTTTCCTTTTAAGTGAGAAAGGTGAAAGTTCTTAACTTCATTAAATAATAAATAAATAAATACTAATAAAAAAAAACATATGCTGAGGTTGCTAAGATTCCATTCACATTCAGATAACTTATTACAGTATATTGTTATAATCATTCTATTTTATTATTAGTTATTGTTGTTAATAACTAATCCTGAAAATCTCTTACTATACCTAATTTATAAATTAAACATTATCATAGATATGTAGGTATAGGAATAAACATAGTATATATATAGGGTTTGGCACTATCCACAATTTTAGGTATATACAGGGTATCTTGGAACATATCCCCCACGGATAAGGGGGGGGGGGGGGACTAATGTATATTGCTACAAGAGGTTCACAATTAAAACTGAAATGACTCAACAAATACCAAATTTCATTCACTTTCTTCTGGCCAATATGAAACTCAGTTTGAATAGTTTTGCTAAAAAAATATAATCCAAATGAAACCAAACTTTAAACACATGGGCATATTGTTTATTATGTACATCCTAAATCCTATATTTTATTAAATTCTATCAAGCCAGAAAAAAAGATATTGCTACAGGTGCTTTCAAAATACTCTGCCACATGCACTGGTCTTATTAATATGAAAATTGAGGTAACTTGACAAATTTTTGTAGATTCCAAAATAATAATAATGAATTTCAATAAAATTCCAATCAAAAGGCAGAAAAATCTCTTAAAGGTTCCCTATCCATATGAGATTAAAACCTGGGCCTTTTCAATCAAACAGCAAAAAAGAACTAAGTCTTGCATGCTTCCTTACCACTAGTTTCTAGGGATAACCCCAAGTTTTCTCCAGTTGCTGTGAGCTACTATAAACATTCACGTATGTACTGCAAGATCCTTGTTCCAACTTTATTTCTATTGTCTCCTCTCTTTTATCTATTATTCAAACTCTGAAAATTACACCTCATCATTCTAATCTCGCTTGCACAATGTCATAGCCTGATATCATCTTAGTTACTTACTACTGGATCTTTTGACTCCTTATCTCCTATGAAACTAGGTGACCATATCTGAGCACAACATTTAGGACGTAATCTTATCAAAGCCTCACATATAAAAGAATAGCTTCTTTACACTTGCAAATTAGTGTCATATCCAACAATGATGAATAAACTAGCAATATTATTATTATTACATAATACCTCCAAGGAGTCCAAAGGCTCATCGAGTGAGGACACCTACCTACAACTCTCCATCTCCACCACTAACTACAATGAACTGCAACTACCATCATCATCGAAACTAACACTATCTACCACCTACCACCACTAGTATTTTCACTCACAATCACAAACATCCATGCCCATGGTGGGATTCTAACCCACAGCCTTTTGGCTGGAAAGCAGATACATTAACCACTCAGCCAACCAGGCTGAGTAATGTTAATGTTCTCCTAAACATTAACCGTATACCCCTCCATGGCATCTAGCTTCACCATTTGTAGCAAATTCCCATCCATTAGTAAAATGATTTACCTGAAATATCCGCAATCCAAAATTTATAACCTTCCACTTAGTAAATGATTCATCTGCACACAGAACAGTTTATTTAGATCAGCCTACAAGGATTCTGTATCCAAAAAATCCCTTATCACTCTTCTTAATTTGAATCAACAGTAAACACTTGTACAGGGTGTTCGGGATAAATTTGACATATTTATAATTAATTATATTTTTCCGTAAGTTACATGTATTAACACACACTTCTCTTCATTTAAAAGTTTGGACCCTTCTTCATTCATATACAAGATGTCAGAAAGGATGGATAGCTGGAACCCACCTGAATCATGGAAGAGAATAACTTGTATCATGATGATTCGTGCCCGCCATCAAAATAAGGATATTACGACTGCTGCCCAATGCTCCCTGAATACAGTAAAAACAATCAGGCATGAACTAGAGACTTGCAATGGTGACTACGAGGATGTAGCAAGAAGAAAGATCCCTAGCAGACGATCTGATTGCGTTCGTACAGCAGAATTCCTCGCAAATCTGCAGGAACAGGTGTTGAAGAACCCTGGCATTGGAATTTGGGCTTTGTTCGTGGAGTTGCTAACTGTAGTCAAGCCCTGGATAACAAGGGTAGCCAATGGTAGGCCGTATGTATGGCAGCAGGATTCGGCCCCTTGCCACACCTCTGGGAAAAGTCAAAAATGGTTGTCTGAAAATTTCTACGACTTCACCAGTCCAAATGTTTGGCCTCCAAACTCCCCAGACCTTAACCCCATGGATTATTTTGTATGGGGCGCAGTTGAAAAAGACACCAATCGCACTTCCAGTAATACAAAAGCCCAGTTAATGGATAAAATTAAAACAGTTTTTGCGGCCCTTCCCAGGGAGACTGTAGCATCAGCTTGTTCGAGGTTCCGAAGCAGAATTGATGCTGTGATCGATGCTAATGGTGGTTATTTTGAGTAAATCTTGTTGATAGTATTGTAATTAACTCTGCCTGTAATGTTTTTTTGTCAATTCATTAAATTTAATAGATACAAAGAAGATTTTCTTTTTCCTTACGAAACTGTCAAATTTATCCCGAACACCCTGTATATTACTAACAAAACTAACATTATTAACATACATGTTTAACAATAGTGCAGGTACAGGACTCCACTGGTCACTGCACTTTTCTTAGACTCGGCACCACCATGCATTATTCTCTGATACCTGTCATCCAATCAAGCTTTTTCCTATCAACTTCACGAGCCTGTTTTGCATACCATGATGTGGAACCCTGTCAGGTTATGGCAAAATCCAAAAGTATTGTAGTATATCCATTTCTCTTAATCAACCCTGCAATCAATGTTAAAATGTGAACAATTTGTTAAATGTAGGTCTTGCTTTAGCAAAGTCATGCTGTCTCCTGTAGAGAATTAAGGTGTTATCTACTTCTGAATACAGATCCTAATTAGTCTCTCCAATGTCTTAATGACCACTCCAAAGATACTGACTAGTCTATCATTGGTTACTTCTGACCTATCTCCACCCCTGTACTTCCTTTTCGATTTGTTCATTTTCATTTCTTTCACTCATTAGAAACTGTCAAGATTCAAGATGAACAAGTCAGAGGCACTGCTAATTCTCTTGCACATTCCTTCAGCATCCTTGTTGGTATCATCTCAATCCCACTGCCTTGTTTGAATCCATCTTTTCAAGCTTTAATACTTCCAACTCATCATCTATTCTTTCACCTAGTTACATCTCAGTATCCTGAGAGCTAATGAATCTGTGAGAACTATATCTTACTAAAGTGATTCTTTAACAATTTTGTTATTTCTAAATCATATGACACTTTACTACCTTCAATGTTCACTAGTTATTCTTCCCTGGTCATCATTTTACTTTTCAGATTTATCTAGGCCTGAAAAGTTAGCTCCTTTTCCTAATTTCACCTTCCTCATTATGGCTGTTGCTCTCTCTCAGTCTTCTTTCTTACATTGATCCACTGTCATCACCTGTCTTCTGATGTTGGATTTCATAAAATTTTCTTCTTATGCAACTGCCTGCTCCAGTCTAATTCATCCAATTAACTCTCATGCATTTTACTATAATGCTATAGCACATTCAAATATATCATCTTTCAGACATTCTTATATTTTCCCTGATTATCAGTATTCATTCACTGAATATATTTGTCCAACCACTGTACCAAGGCATCTTGCCATGCACACACACAAGAGTAAAACCTCCTTATACGAACAAATCGTTTCATGAACTTTTCCATTGAAAAATAATTTACGAACGTTTGTTTTATGAATGCACTGATGCTCAAAGCTCTTGAAATGTGAACAAATTGTTGACATTTCAAGTACTATGGCTAATATGGCTCCTAAAAAAATGCAGTGATGAAAATAAACAGAAAAAGATAGCACCCAGACCAACTAATGAACCCAAGAATTAACTTATAACTAAATGGAACTCATTTCTGAACTTTCTAAAGATTATAACATGGCAAAATCGACAATCTGTACTATTATTAAAAATAGAGATGTGATTAAAAAGGTTTATGTGACAAAAGGAGTGAAAACTTTGTATCCTAAAAGATCTCAGGCTTAAGGGTCAAAGCTATATAACTGAAAGGAAACCTCCACGTAGCCTTTAAAGGAATGTGGAGAACCAACCATGGCTTCTGACTTAATGTCCAATCCTCACCTTCTCATGTGCCAACCTGTATCTACCTGGATACTAAACGAATGAAGATCAGCTGGAAATTTGGGATTTGGCCGACCAAATTGTATTCTTATTGGCTTAAACCAAAATATAAAATGATGTTTCAACATGACAGAATCTCATGCCAGCTGGGGCATCACTTGGTTAAACAAGACCCCCGTTGTTTTCACCAGGAAACCAGGGCAAACAGCGAAAAGTTAGCAACCGGAACAAATCCTAAAACCCACCTCAACTCAACATCAGAGTTCAAAATCGGTTCTATCAACATAAGAAGCTTGAATGCCAAAGAAATGGAGCTAGCTGAGGAATTGGATAAGTACCAGATTAATATAATAGGGGTGACTGAAACAAAAAAAGGCAAAAAGTGGTGAGATCTTTCTGAGCAATAAATACAAAATATTATATTCAGGCAATGACAATCAAGGAAAAGAAGGAGTAGCCATAGTATTCAACACTAAATACAAGGCTAATCTTCTTGAATGGCAGTCAGTCTCAAGTAGAGTAATGTGGGAAAATATGAGAATGGGGAACTGGACAATGAGACTTATTTGTGCCTATAGTTCAGAAGGCCTGAACTATGCAGTGGGACGAATTCCAGATGAATGGAGTAGAGCTCTCATAGTGAGACATAAAAAGGGAAATAAAACTGAATGTGAGAATTACAGAGGATTTCTCTAGTGAGTGTTCCTGGTAAGATATATGCAAGTATACTTGAGAAATGGTTGAGAAAGATTGTGGAAGAGAAGCATGGTGAAGAACAAGCTGGATTCAGGCCAAATAGAGGCTGCCACGATCAGATTTTCACTTTACGACAAACAGTTGTAAAACTATGAGAATGTAACAAATATCTGTATTTAAGTTTTATAGATCTAAAAGGCATGTGACAAGGTGCCAAGAGAGAGACGCTATTCAAAACGCTAGTTATATGGTGTCAATGGGACATTATATATCAAGCATTCTTCTTCTCCTCTCTTCCATCATCTATGTGGATGATGAATGAACTCTTTCCACTTCTGTCTGTCCCTGGAGAGTCCGAACAATTATGTCCAGTTTGGTGTCACTTGGTGCGATTTGGTTTTCAGGTCATCTTTTATTTTGTTTGTCCATCTAATCCATCTTGGCCACCATTTGGATCTTTTACCTTCCATGGTTGTATTCAGGGCTCTAGCTGGTAGTCTTTCTGTTCCCATTCTGATCACATGGCTAAACCATCGCAGTCTTCTTTCTTGGATTTTTTCTATTCCTTGAGGGTACATAGCAGATATTTGATGATGATTATTGTTATTTCTTGTTTTAGTCATTTCCTTATGTCTTTGTTTCTTAGTCTATCCAGCAGAGATAGCCCAAGTAATCTTATTAGCCAACCCATTTCAGTAGTTAATAATTTTTTGTCTTCAGCCTTTTTGAGATTCCAGTATTCACTTCCATTGGGAGGACCATTGTTTCATAGATTCTTACTTTTGTTACTTGTTTGATGTCTCTTGACTTCCATATTTTATTAAGTCATCCAAAAGTTTGGGATGCTTGAGTGATTCATCTGTTTATATCTTTTGTAATTTCACCATTGTACTCAATAACCTCCAAGGTAGGTGAAGTTTTCTACCTGCTCTATTACTATCAATTTCCAGATCGGTATTTCTGTTTCCTATTTGCATAGTCTTTGTTTTGTCTATATTTATGTTTAATCCAAATTTTAGACATATCTTCCTTTATTTTATCAGAAATTCGTTGTAGATTTTCTTCTGTGCTTGCAAGTAACGCAATGTCGTCTGCAAATTTCAAATTTGTTACATTTTTCCCCATATGTTTTGATTCAGGAGTCTTCATTTTTAAGGATTTACTAGTTGCTTCTTCCAGTGTAAGATTAAACAGGTCTGGTGACAGATTCCATCCCTGTCTTACTCTGCTATATGTGTGGAACAAGTTGGTTAAGGTGTCCTCCATTCGTACTGCACTTTCAGATTTCTCAAGCAATACTTTTAGCCTTATCAAGCAATACTTAGTCTTTATTTGGGTTGTAAGTCAGCAGTTAGAACTGAAGGAAGTACAGGAAGGTGGTTTAATGTTAAATCTGGTGTCAGACAAGGATGTACATTATCCGCTCTGTGATTCATTATCTATATGGATCAAATTATGAAGGAAAGTAGTATTAAACCTGATATCAAAATTGGAGATGTTAATCTCAGCTCTTTATTTTATGCAGATGATGTTATACTTCTAAATAGATCTGCTACGAGTCTGCAAGATTCCCTGACTAAAGTGAATAACTGGTGTAACAGATATTGTATGAAATTCAGCAACAAGAAGACAATGAAAATAGGAAGAAGCACTGAAAATACCAACTGCATCATGAATGGAGAACTTATAGAACAAGTAAAACATTTCAGCTACTTAGGCACGATTTTTAGTCATGATGATAAATTAAATATGGAAATAGACAAGAGAATCAACAAAGCTGGAATGGTAGGAAGTCAACTAAGTAAATTTATATGGAGCAAGAAAGAAATTAGTCAAAATACTAAATTAGCTGTATAAAAGACAGTGTTCAAACTAATTTTAACTTATGGTTCTGAGAGCTGGGTTAGAAATAAAACACTTGAACAAAGACTAGAGACCGCAGATATGAGAGTCCTGAAAAAGATTAGGGGCGTGATCAGATGGCCTCAATGGCAATATCATATTAAAAATGAGAACATTACCAAAGAACTTGACTTTATTAGCATCCAGGAATGCATTAGCAGAGCTATCTGAGGTGGCATGGTGACCTAAACAGAATGGGAGAGGAAAGATTAATAAAAGAAATGTTCTCTGCCAGGTTGGTAGGAAAAAGACCCAGAGGAAGACAGATATAGGTGGATTGATACAATAAAAAGTGCCTTAGAAGATAGAAATATAAGATCTGATAATGTTGGAGTCTTGACAGGTAACAGACTGATTTGGAAGAAAATTGTAGATAGGAATGATGCAATTTTTCATGTAGTACTAATATCCTATACACCCCTTGGGGGTATACATCAGGAATTTGATGATGAAGATCTCAGGCTCTTAAGGAAATGGAGAAACTTTTGTTAGTGTGGATTAATGATAAACAAAAGGGCAGGTGACAGTATTTTAGAGGCAATAATTTGTGAAAACACTGAACAAGTACATAATGGACCTTAAGCGTTCAACCCTGGAATCCAGTGCCGACAGTGACAATTTTAAAGCTAGTAGGGGATAGTTGGAGCATTTTAAGAGAGAACTGGGATCCATAGTATAGTAACAAATTGAGAGGCTTCCTGTGCTAACAAAGAGGCTGCTAATCAATTTGTGGATGAATTTAAGACTTATGTAGAGACAGAGGGATTTATTCCTCAGCTAGTGTTTAATTGTGACATGACATGACTTTTCTGGAAAAAGATGCCTAAGCAAACTTATATCACACAAGAAGAGAAAAAGACACAAACCGATGAAGGAACATTAACTCTTGTTGTGTAGTAATGCTAGTGGCAACTATAAAATTAAACCTTTGTTAGATTTCCCTCAGAAACTTCCAGATTGTTTAAATCAAACAATGTAATAAAAAGTAAACTCGATGTGATGTGAAGATATCTAACAGTAAGTCTTGGGTAACAAGGCAGTTTTTTTTTTTTTTAGAGTGGATCCACAAAGTGTTTGCTTCCAGTGTAAAAAAAACTACCTTGAAAAGAATAATCTACCTTTGAAAGCACTTCTTGTGCTGGACAATGCTCCTGCTCACCCCTGCACCCCCAGGCTCGGAGGATGATTTGGACAAGCATAATTTTATAAAAGTTAAATTTCTACCTCCTAATATCACTCCTCTTATCCTAATACCACCCATGAATCAGCAGGCCATTTCCAATTTCAAAAAAACTTTATACAAAGGCTTCTTTTCAAAGGTGCTTTAAAGTGACATCTGATCCTCAGGGACTTTTAGAAAAAGCACTTTAACATCTTGCATTGTTTGAGGCTTATAAATAAAACATGAAGCAGGGGGAGGAGGTTTCTTTGAAAACTATGAACTCTGCCTGGAAAAAATAGTGGCCTGAGTGTGTGACAGGCACAGATTTTGGAGGCTTTCCTGCAGAGCCAGCAGAATCTATTGGTAATGAAATTGTGTCTGGGCAGATCCATGGGATTAGAAGTGGACAATGCTGATGTAGAGGAGTTGGTGGATCAGTTGGTACAGTTCTTTCAGCTCCACTTAGGAGCTGAAAGAACTGCAAAAGGAGCAACATGAGGAAGTTTTTAAGGAACTTTTTTCAGAGGAGGATGGGCCCAGTAAGGGAACCATTTCCACTGCTGAAATTAAAGAACTGTGTTTGCATTGGGAAAAAATCCAAACCACTGTAGAAAAGTGCCACCCTGATGTAGCTATGGTTAATAACAGTATTAACATGTTTAATAATATCATTGCACATTTTAGAAAAATTTCAAGAACAAGACAAACTCAGAAAACTCTAAATAAGTTTGTAATCAAAACTAAAGATCACCATTTAGTCCACCCACAAAAAGACAGAAAAGAGCAGTGACACCTGAGGAGCAGTTAACCCAACATTTTTATAGAGGGTGACTCACCTTCAAAACAATTCCCCCCCCCCATATCTTCAGTAAAGGTAAGGTTCATGTTATATTTTTATTTAAATTATGATAATAGATGAAAATTTTTCATGTGGAATGGATTAATTTATTCTACATTAATTACTATGATAAAAATAGTTTTGCATTATGAACTTTTCATTATATGAACAGCCTTCTGGAATGAATTAAGTTCGCAAAATGAGGTTTTACTGTGTAAGAGAGAAATCACTAGCAAAAAATGAAAGTGTACTGCACATTACTTTTGATGAGTAAATGCTCCTTCAATGATTCAAAGAAATAGAAAACACTGAGTGTGGAATTAGGACTGCATGGCAAGCAGCCAGAACTCACCATTACAAATAAAAGACATTACACTCAACTCAAACATGTCCAGAACATGACAGTCACTTCCTTCCCCCTTTACCAACTGGCAATGAAATTTTGCAAGAACAGTACTTAACATGCCAAAATTTGATCAGGTTGCAAAACACAACCCGTTTCCAGTTATGCTGCCATTTTATGATCACAGGAGAAAAAGTGTCAACTCTTCACCTATTCAAACAACAATTTTATGGAGCAATACATTTTCAGATGCAATGTATTTAATGTATCTAGAAAATAATGAAAAGTGAAATTATGAAACAGGGACTATCCAAAAGTAAAGAATATACTTTTCTGTATGCGATATAAAATTAATACATTTTGAACTCTATTCCACCTAATAAAGTTATATAAAAGTAAAGAATTTACATTTTAAAAATTAATCTTTATTCATGCTTTATATCAATATTGTCAGCTATAAAGTCTTTTTTAACTATTAAAAAAAAAAACATTTCAAAGTATCTTTACAGACAATACAAAATTATTAAACTTACAAAATCATACTCTTCACCCAAAATCACTTCTGGAGCCATATATTCTACTGTGCCTACACTACCTTTTGTTTTTGGTACCTGTTTTAAGAAAACTCATTTTAAATTTCAGCATTTCAAAAAAAAAAAAAAAGCTCATAAGTTCACAGAAACAATATGATAATTGCATATATTGGTGACAATAATTCTGCTTTAAGGCAAACTAAATTCTACACTAAACTAACTGAACAACAGCTTTAACAAATTTAGCATCAAAATCAGCAATAAAATGATCAAAACTATAAAAATAGACAGGAACATAAAAAAACTTCAGAACAAGTAAAATATTTCAGCTATTTTAAGCACAGTCTATAATGAAGATGACCAATTATATATGGAAATAGACAACAATAAGAAAAATCTGGTAATGTTGGAGAGCTATACACATATTGATTGGGCATTAACAGATGCCGTATTGTCACTCAGATGCTGAGTGATGTGTCACACCAGTGTTATACCCTGATAAGCTTAGAATGTCAAGATTCTACTTATCATTGTATAACAGAGTATAAACTATATACAATACTTACTGAAAATACTTGTTATCTGGGTAATAGTAATGTGTACTTTAAATACCAAGTGTATTAACAAGAAAAAGAAAGGAAGAAATTGTAAAATATCTAAAGGAAAGGTTGTGTACTAGTGTAAAAAGAAAAAAACCGTGTTTACTTTAAGAAATGGAAAGAATATTTAAGAAGATATGCTAACGTTGTATTGATAGTAATGCTTAAATTTTGGTCAAATTGTTTTTCATTTTATAAAACAATAAAAGAAAAAGGGAAAACAATCAAGAAAATTCTATGCTTACGTATACTCCAAGAGAAGAATGGGGGAAAGCAAACCGTTACCCCATACTGTCCCGTGCTAGCAAGTAGTGGGAGAATCGGATGTTATCACGAACGATGGTCACGTCTCGGGTGAACGGCCAAGTTTATGGTAGCGGCCGATAGGAGAGTGATATAAAAGGTTGGAATCACCCCCCCCCCCTCGAGGTCTTTTGGTCTTAGTCCTGTGTTCCTGAGATCCTCGGGGATGTCCTGGGTTTTTTTTACGTTGTGGTCAGCTGCGAATCTAGGTGCCGATTTCCTTGCTAGCATGCGGAAGGAACAGTTGTTGGCGAAGATCCTGATTCCAAACTTCCACCAGATAGTAGCAGGCTATACAGCATGAAGTGTTAAGAAATTAGAGGTCCATAAAGAAGATCCGATTGGCATATCGTCGATCGGAGGGAAAGAAGACAAAGCATATAGATGAGTAAAATTTTGTTCTATGATTTGTGTGTGAAAGCAGAATCTAAGAATTGTAAAAGAATTAATCAGCGAAGACCTCTAAGAATAGTTAAAAATAAGGACTGTAGGAAAGTGATTAATTTGATTTAAAGAAAGTATTAAATGAATAGGCACTGTGTGGTTGAAAATTGTTAAACTTGCCCAAGAATATTATAATAGAAATTTGATCTTCGGAGTGAATGCTTAAAGAAAAAAAATTGTTAATTCTAAAATTTGTAGTGTATAAAGGATATTTTGTATGGAATAACTAAGGTTAATTGAATGGTGCCTGTATGATCCTTTGTGACTAAGAGTGTACGATTTGCCCATAGCACGTGTGTGAATTAAGAGTTTAATCTCACATAGAATTATTGTAACAAAGAACCCAGAGGCAATTATTATGAGGACTTTAGGACAAAGGGAAACAAGTGTGTGGAATATTATGAGTAATATGATGAAATGTGTATTAGATTAATGTCTGCTTATAAAAGCAATTATAAGATTATGTCTAGAGTGAGGATATAAAATTAGGGATTGTTTAATTAAGGTTCATAGTGTTAAATAGTTGTATCAGAAGAGATATATATAAGGTTTATTGAAACTTAATGTGAATTTCATTTGAGTGACTTAATACTGTTAGACTTAATTTAATTCTTAACCCTGAAAAACTTTCTTTGTGTAAATAGTATTGTATGTCTTATGTTAAATAAATGTTTGCTATTCTTTAACTAAATCCTGTGTCTGTATGGAATTTAATGCACCACCTGTGAAATAATACGGATCTAAGCGGGGAACTCATTCAGTGTAAATTTTCTGTCACGATTGCAATTATTTGAGATACTTTGGCGAAGCTCTCTACCAACCTCTTGATTAATATTTCAATTAATCTAAGGGTCCTAAGTGGCACAGTGAAAAATAAATATTCTTAGGCTTAACGAGAGGTTGGTTAGGAAGAATCATCCACATAGGTTTTGGCTCGATTCTCGGGCTATTCCTTTGTGAACCAGAGATATCACGTGTCACACAAAGAGATCCCTTTGAGGTTAAATAACTAATATATATATGGAAGTAGGGGACATAACACCAGTCCTTGTCAGGTGGTTCTGTTGTATAATTTTCATGTAGCTTCAACTCTCTGAAGATCAGTCACTCCATCCATCTGACTGTCTACCCATTGCTCTTTTTCCTGGAACTTTGCCTTCTATTACTTTTGAGAAATCATTTTCCTTCCTGTTCCATCCTTTCAATGTGTCCAAAATATTTAACTTTCTTCTGTCAATATCTTTAAAGAGCCTTAAAGTCCTACTAATCCATTCTAGCACCTGTCTGTTAGTCTACCTTTCAGTATATGATATCCTCAGCAGCCCTATGTAAAACCTACATTTCAAAAGTAGCTATCAGACTTCTTTAGGTTCCAAATCCATAAAATCGCTGCACCCAAAATCCCCAACTTTGTTCCTGTTAAGATAAATCCATCCTTCCAGATTTTAGACAAGACTGACTTGTTTTAGTCATTGCTAATCTTCTGACATCTTCAGAGATTCCTCACATTAATAATGGATCCAAAGGTACTCAAACTTCCCTACATCCTAAATTCTTTCTCCATTAAGGTACACTTTTTTCTCAGGAGCTTCCTTGTCTGTATTTTATTTCCTTTTGAGAACCATAATATGTCTAGTTAAGATTAAGCTGAAGTCCTGTGTTGTTAACTTCATCAAGAATTTGTCCTAGTTCCTCTTTGTCATTACAAATGAGTACTGTATCATCAGTGTACCTCAGATTACTGATCCATCTGCCATCTATCCTAATTCCTGTCTTAAGCTCACCCAATGCTACATGAGTGATGTCCTCAGCATAGACACTAAACAGGTGAAGAGAGAGAGAGAGAGAGAGAGAGAGAGAGAAGGCATCCTTTCCTAACTCCCTTTCTAACCTGAAGCCAATCAGTTAATCCAACACCATTCATATCATGGCTTCTTTCTCACTGTTACAAGTTAGCTATGAACCTGATAGTTTGTCAAGAAAAATCCATTATTTACTTCCCACGGTTAAAAGCTTTAGAGTAGTCTATGAAACACATTACCATAGAGAGTAAATTCTTTATACTTTTCTATATCTGTCTAAAGCAAAGGATCTGATCTCTGGTACCCTTATCTTTCCTAAAACTTGCTTGTTCCTCAGACATCTCTTCCTGAACTTTGGACTTAATCCTATTTAGTTAAATGATCTTTGATAAAATCTTGCTTGCATGAGAGATTAAAACTAGTTTTTCTATAGTTCTTGCAATCCTTCATAACTCCCTTCTTATGTAGTGATATGAATACAGACTTCTTCCAGTTTCTAGACATAAACCAGTCTCCCATATCTTTATTATCAATCTGTGAAACACTCTTATCCCTACATCCCCTGTGGCCTTAACTGCTGGGATTCCATCTGCACCCAGGGGCCTTACTGCTGCTAAGCTGTTTAACTGCTCTTTCAACCTCATGCCCAAATGGAGAAAGTTCCAAATTGAAATTTCCCTGTTGAGAGGACTCCTCCAAATTTTCCTTATCTTCTTTGCTGTACAGTTCTTCACACTATTCTTTCCTTCTGTTTTTGATTTCCAGTTCTGTTAGTACTACTCCATTGCTGTCTCTGATAACATTCAATTTGGGATTAACTTGTACTTCAAATCATGAACTACATGAAATATCCTTTTATAATTGTGACTCATGTGGAATTTTATCTCTTCACATTTATTAGCATCAAAATTTACCTTGTCCTGCCTGATGGCTTTTCTGACTTCTCCATGTAATCTCTTGTATACTTCAGTCCCCATATCTCTTTGTTTCTCCGACCACCTTTCAATTCGATTCCATGTTGAATCTGATATCCATGTGTCTCTTGGTCTTCTAATTGAATTGAGAGATACTTCTTGGCTATATCCTGTATTATAACACTGATCCTTCTCAAAGCATTTCAGGTGAGTTCTTCTCTCTAGTCTCCAACTTTGTCTTACTTTGGCTCTTACTAGCTAATGAGCTGTACTACAATCTGCTCCAGGACAATTATACACATCAGAGATGCTTGTCTTCAACATCTGGAGAACCAGGATGTAATCAATCTGGCACCTTGACCAAGTTTCAATGCTCAAGTTCATTGTGAGTGTTTCTGAAAGAAAGTATTGGTAATTACAAATCTGTTAGTATGGGCAAATTCCAACAGTCTTTCACCATGGGTGTTACATTCACCCAGACTAAAAGCATGCCATGCGTGTAGTAAGTGGCCTTCCTCGATGAGTCCCTGAAGGTCTCTCTTAACAATAATATTTGGAATGATGCATGTAAAACCTCTAAAAATTCTTGATTATACAGAGAAGAGGGCATTTTGACTGATTGACCATTTCTCCACCCAACCCTCACTGACTTTCTTTAGATACCATCTCATTGATAGGTCAGTTTATTTTCTCTTCTATAGATATTTTCATTGGTACTGTTAGCATTCAATCTGTCAATTCCCCCCCCCCCCCACATAAACCAGTCTCCCATATCTTTATAATCAATCTGTGAAACACTCTTATCCCTACATCCCCTGTGGCCTTAACTGCTGGGATTCCATCTGCACCCAGGGGCCTTACTGCTGCTAAGCTGTTTAACTGCCTCTTTCAACCTCTTTCAACCCCCTAATTTCTGTTACTTATATGAGCAATAACTGTTCAACATCCTTTCACAGTTGAACTGGTAACTCACTGAATCTGTTATCCCCATTCATTTTTCATTCCATTTACCCCAGTTCTGTGGAGTAACCTTACCATAAATTATTCTCTAACGATAATACTGAAAGTGAGGTGGCAGAAGTTCAGAAGAATGTAGAAGACCTGAATGAAGAAATAACACATTGGTATGTAATCCTTCACAGGACTATGCACAACATTGAAAGGCTGCAGTAACAGCAAGAGATCAGTCGAACTGAGAACAGAATAAAGCAAGAGGTCAAAAGCCAAAAAAGAAAATTGTAAGACTTCCAGCACTTCAAACATAACAACAACAGAATACTCTGCACTTGACTCCTACCCACACATAGCATTCATTTGCTACAGGCCTTGTAGCTTCATATATGGAGTAATATAAATATATTTTAAAAAATTAAGTAGATAGAGAGAAAGAAAGGAAACAGTCTTGCATATGTGACATCTACATGCATGCACAAGCTGAAATAATTTTCAAGCAAGAATAGGAAATATGATTAAGCAATAAGGAACAAACTGAATAATTGTATCATGATAATTTCAACCTTCCACCAGGTAACATACATCTGCCCAGAATGGCAACAACAAAAACTCTAACACTTAACAAATTCCTATTGTATAGTGAAACAAATACAATGTCAGTTTTAAGAGAAAAGTAGAATAAGGAAAAAAACACAACTTTAAAATCACAGCACAAGACTGGTACACTCATTAATATAAAAATCAGTAAGCTTCATTTACTACTGTTACTGTAGGCAACCAAAATCAAAACACAGACTCTCTTGCAAAACCCATCATGACAATTACTATAACCAACTACCCAAAAAAGTCTCAAGCAACAGAGCATCAAGGTGTTATGCTAAAGATATTCTTGTTGTCTCCATAAGTTTGATGTAGTGGGAATTAATAATACATGCAACATGATTTTCTTCCACAGACACATTAAACAGACTGCCTTGTACTTATTCTCATCCATAACTTTTTTACTTCTTTATAATCATCCTTTAATATGCTTCAGTTTTAAAACTGTTTTTATTAAATGTTATGCATTACATACTAACATTCTTGTTTAAAAATATGATTTATCATCACAAATTAACAGTTGTTTTTAGCTTATGTACTATAATATATAATTTTCAATTAAAAGTGGTCTAAGTGAACCCAAACAGGGATGACTTGAAAATTTTCAATCAGGATCTAAAGGATGCAACTAAAAAAAAAAAGGGGGGGAGGTTTTTTTTTTTTTTATTATTATACAAAAACATTAAAATGATATGAATTTTAAATGACTTTTCTTTCTTATTTCAAAAATGTTTTTATGCATATGGTATGCTTATTGAAAGTTACTGCACAGATGCTAAAGTGTATCAGATGGTATTCTCTCCTCTCTCACACACAGCATAAAAACTGCAGATATTTCATTATGCTCTGCCTACTCCTTCAATTACACAGGAATAATTTCAAAAAGACTTTATATAAATTTTCCAAAATGTGCAAAAATGACTAATGATGTTCACATATGATATACAGATATGCAAGCAACATTCTCTCACTCCTTGTCACTGATTGTCAAACTCTTCTGGAGTTACATTTACAACTCAAGAGACTTCTGATGTAATGCACCATACAGACAGAAAAAAATTTATCAATATATTGCATTTAGTATTGCCAAAAACTAATCCGAATTAAATCACACAATGTCTCACTCTTCAAAAAACCAGAATGTTCTTAGCATGCATTCTAATATATTTTTGTCATGCTATTAGTAATTCAGAATTTATAATAAAACTTTTTTTTTAATGATATATTATGAAATCTGGAAACAAAAAAGATCATGCAATGAATGTATTAAGCAACTATGGCAAATCACTAAATGTGCAATTCCAATTCAAAAGACTGCAAATTCCTTGTTTACCCAGAGCATTCACTATCAAATCAACATAGCACAAGGATATCATTCAAACAATAAGTGACATGTAATTATATAGGTTATGAAGTTATTACAGTGAATAATAATACTGAAAAATAATAAGTAATAGGTACAAAAATAACATGCAAATTACAAAATAAAATTAACAAATTTTGACATAAAATTTATTATTCAATTAGCTGCTTCTAATTATGTGCCTAATATTTACCTCATCTTTAGTAAACATTTTACTCAGTCCAAAATCTGTCAACTTTATATGTCCAGAACCATCAATGAGTATATTTTCAGGTTTAATATCTCGATGAATAATATTTAGCTATTAAACAAAAAATAGGTAAACATTAATATGAAGAAAGAATTCATTTTTAGAAAATTTTGATGGCTATTACAAAAAAAAAAACATTTCCTTAACATACTTAAAAATATACTGTTCATTATTAAAAAAAAATCTATCTAGATTCAGCTGTTTTCTATCCTCACTAGACATTACTTCATTAATATGATCAGCTGATTCAAATGTTCCAATAATTTAACTCCTTTGTTATGTGCAAATAAAACTTGTGACTTATCTGTTCCTAATGGTTCAAACATTGGACTTTTCTAAAGAACTATATTTCAGCTTTTCTGGTGTGATACTAGGCCACACTAAGGGATGGAAATGTAAATATGTTTCATCATCCACTGCATTCCCAATTTTTTTTCCAGCATGCAATATGAATGATGTTCATCATCATCAAATTTTGTAAGTCAAGAATTTCCCTTGTTAGCAAACCAATATTGTCAAGACTTCATAATTTTGGCACTAGCGTGCTTGTGACTTATCAATCCACTACATGTTGGTCTTCTGCTAATTCTTTTTTGTAAAAAAAAAAAAATAATAATAAAAAAATCTTAACTACATCATGACCACATCACCTCAGATTAGTTTGCTCATATATTCTTAAATGCTAACAGTCAAGATTCTTCCTAATATCTTCATTTTTAATATGATTCTCCCACTGATACCATTTTTTTTTTAGTGAAGATGGCAACTTAAGGATGAAAACAAAGAACACAATAATAAAATTGGTGGGGAGCCAGTTGTGTTGATATCGCAGGGAGCAAATTTATATACAATAAGAGAAATTAGCCATAACACTAAATTAGTAGCATGCAAGACAGTGTTCAAACCAGTTTTAAGCTAGTTCAAAGACCACAAATGAAAGTTCTGAGAAATATCAGGGGAGTGAGGAGATGGCATCAATGACAGAATCATATTAAAAATGAAGATATTAAGAAGGAACTTTATATTGTTGGCATTCAAAAAATTGTGAGTAGAGATAATCTAAGTTGGTATGGTTGACCACTTAAACAGAATGGGAGAGAAGAGGAAAGTAAAACAAGCATTTTTTTTTTTTTTGCCAGGATGACAAGAAACAACCTAAAGGAAAACCAAGAATCTAGGTGTATTGATTCAGCCAGAAATGCTCTACTAAACCAAGATATTAGATATGGCAATATTGGAGTGCTGACATGTAATAGACTAATTTGGAGATTAATTGTTGACAGGAAATTAATGCCATAAACTTAATCATATAGTACTGTCTAGGGATGCACTGAGCATTTGATTTTGCTTTATGTTTTTCAAAATTAGGCTTCGGCTAGCCAAAGCAGAAAAATTCCCGTCACATGTCATAACAAATGCAACAAATCAGGGAAAAGCATCCCCTTAACTTTGGCCATTTCATTCAAAGGCTTGTTGTATTTGTTATATGCACATTTTTGGTGTTTTTAACAGTATTGAAATTATTTTTTAAATATTGAAAAAAATAATTTGCTATAAATAATAAAGTAATATTTGAAAGCTTTACTATTTATGTGAAGATTCAAAATTTGCAAAATGTAAACTATATCAAATAAAAAGATCTGCATGAAAAAGAGAGAGAGAGAGACTCATCTATGAATAATCATGTAAAATGCAAGAAAAGCGATGAATTTGTAATACAAAATGAAACTGAAATATCATACCATGCAAGATCAAGTAAGCAGTCAGAATCTAAAGTAAAAGGGTTAACATTTGATGTTAACGAATAATCTTAAAAGGATGCATTTGCTGGCCTGGTTGGCCGAGCGGTTAGCGTATCCGCTCTCCAGCCAAAAGGCTGTGGGCATGGATGTTTGCGATTGTCTGCAAAAATACTAGTGGTGTTGGAGTAGATGATGGTAGTTGTGGTTCGTTGTAGTTAATGGCTGAGACAGAGCTGTAGAGTAGGTTAAATAGATCTCAGCAATCTTATATCACAAAGTCAATAAATTAAATCCATAATTGAACTCTTCATAGGTGCATTATCAAATAAGTATAGAGCAAAGCCATTTTAGTTTGGAATAAAGAAATTGTAATAGAGGATATTATGAATCCATTTGTATTTTATAATTAAATGTAGAAAATATTAAGAGTTTCAAAATTTTATCCAACAGCTCATGAGAAAGTTGTTTCTTAAGCTCTGAAAATTTTCTACATTTGGAAATGAAATACAGATGGATCCATAATATCCTCTTTAGAGTAGCTTACTAATTCCAAATTGAAGCCTCTTGGCTCTGCTCTTAATATTTTACAGCCATATTATATTTATGGAAAGCAAAAATTTTCTTTTGCCTTTTATCAACAGCCTAAAAGTCTTCATTTCAGTGATGAAGAATGATCCTTAATAAACAAGAATAAAAGATCCTTTTATATATAATTTCAGCCATAAGATATAGATTTATTTTACAACATGATTTTCTATGAAGAGCCACATTTCAGGTTTTTTGAGTGTTTTCTACTACTATGCTATCAATGCTTGTTTCATTTAGCAATTTACTTCTTATTCTAGACATTTAGAATATCTCATCTTCAGTTTTCATGTCACCTTTATCATCTGATTTCTCTTACAGTATCTTTCCTCCATTTATAATTTTTAAATAGCCCCCAGAATATTTTGCCACCTTCCTTTCTATGTTCTTACCAAAATATACAAGACTTGTTTAGCTAGTTTAACACAGTGTTATACACTTTTCTCCGTATTCTTTAAGAGCACAAGGTGACTTACTTGCAGAAATTTCAATATGCTTTCTTCTTTTCCTTGACTAAGCTTTAACTTCCAGAGTCCACCATGGAGTTCTGATTTTTCTAACCTTACAAACAACCTTACTGCCTGCCTCTCTAGGTGAATCAATCAACCTTTTCTTCAGTGTTTGCCAATGGATCAGCAAAGTTTGGTTCTTGTTTTCAGTCTTATTGTTTCTTAAATAACAGTTGTGTATTTGGGTCTACAGCTCACCTCTGATAGCTGCTCAACTTTGTTTCAAAACTTTCTTACAGGCTATTCTTATCGATATGAAATTCAATATTAATCCTACTCGACACTAAATGACTCACTTCAATTTTAAATCTTCCATATACTACTATGTCCTGAATCATCAGGAAAACATCACTATCAATAAAGTCGATGAGACATTTCTTGCAACTTCTCTCCATGAGAATTTGTGCACATTTTGTGTTGGAACATGGTAGTAATAACTAATCCATGTCCTGAACAGAAATCCAGGAGGTAGTTACCATTATTATCAGCTTTGCTCTTTTTTTCAAATTTTTCCAGAACATTTCTGTATAGCAGGTAATCATTTCCTACTCTGCTGTTCAGATCTCCAACAAGGACTAACTTTTCCTTTTTCACTGTGTCACTTGCTTTCTCTAATACCTCAAAAAACGTTCTAGTAGGTAGGCAAACAATTTGTGTTAGGCCATTAATAATTACATATATCATTTGGGGTACATGTTCAGGAAATGACTTTCTTTCTGAAATAGTCTCAAGTTTCCTTTTATGAAAGAAAACATTAGTACAACACATTTTTTTTTGGTAAAATACTACAACAGTATATAAAAAAATTAATAATGTAATCATTGCCCAATGGTAGCTGAGCTTTTGCAATATCTGAATTGAAATAAGATATCTTATATAATGCATTCACTAGTATTTCCATTATAATGAAATAGTTATGTAATGAATGAATTTCTTACCTTATGAATATAAGCTATAGCCGAAACAAGTTCGGCAACATACAATCTTGTGTCATTAAAAGATATAGGAGATTCCATCAAATAGAACAGATCACTTCTGCTGCAGTAATCTAAATGAGTAAATCATACTGGAATTTAGCAAAAAAATGATAGAATCTGAAGAGATGAATGAAGTATGTTAATGTTGCATTGTGTTGAAAAGAAGTGTTAAAGATAATGTATGGTTAAAGATCTATACAACAAAAATATCAAATGTATTTTTCCCCATTTAATATACAAGGTGATCAAAATTGAGGCAGTCCTGTTTAAGGTCTTATGGAGTGCTATCCGGTGACCCAAATGCTGTGAAACTTTGCTTAAAAAAACATTGTAAACAAATGCATGGAATATGGATATCATGCAACTCAGAAGGTGCAAGAGAGTTTAAAATGATGGACATCGGATTTTTCCCTTTATTTTGGTTGTTAATACTGTCCTAGCCACAATGTGCTTTAATTGCAATGCTGTTGTTGCAATCTGCAAATTTCATCACCTGAATAAATGTTGAAAAGAACCATTATCTCCATGTGCTCTGACAAATAATTAGTCTTTTGAAGAAACAGGATTGTTGGGAGTTAGACCTGGCAAAAGTCACAAACCAACAAGTGAATGAAGCTGCTACTGCAGTTAGGGAGCAAGCCATGAATAAGTGTTGGTTCCTGCATATGCTGTATCAAGACACATGGATGTGTCTCACACAGTTATCTAGAAAATTCTACAGAAGATTCTGCATTTCTACCCATTCAAGATAACCCTGACACAGGAGTCATGCCTGCAGGACTTTGAAAGTTGAATGACATTCGCTTTAACATTCTTTGTTCAAGTGGAATTGGACACTGGCTGTAGATGATTTTGTGGGAAAATGAGGCTCACTTTCACCTGAACGAAGCTGCGAATACCCACAATTGCTAGGTATACGGACTATGCAAAACCCACATGCAATTGAACAAATTCCTTTGCATTCAGCCAAAGTTACTGTCAGCTGCAGGTTTAAAGCTTTATTTATCATTGGACCATTCTTCTTTGAAGACATTTCTCAGTCAGGTCCTATGAATCCATACAGGAGGTTCTTCAAGAACATTTCACAGAAGCCAGTGATCAGCAGTGTCTTTCCACTACATGGCCACTTCATTCATCAGATCTGACCCCCTGTGACTTCTGACTCTGGAGATTGCTCGAAGACTTTATCAGGATCATCCCGGTAGCTTGCCAGCACTTGAGCAAAATCAGTCCTGAACAGCTACATACTGCCATTGAACATACACACTGCAAAGGATGCAGTTTGTGGTATACTGGGGAAATCAAAACATCTACATTTGGTACATCACACAGCATCCCTGGTATTGAATTTTGAACTACTCTTTTCTTCAGCTAATCACTTCCATATAATGCACAACGTATTTCTGCAAAGTTTTGCAGCATACGATTGATTTTTAGTGGAACCTGTGGCATAGTAATTAAATAATAAAGCAAAACGTAAAAACCACAGTGATATCTTTAATTAGTACAGATATTTTGTACTAAAATTAATAGTACATCTTCAGTGTCTGTAACAGTAATAGGAATGGAATACAAGCAAAATGTTCGGTGGATCACCTATTAAAATACAATTGTTACCACGTGCTAGGAAATAATAGAAATAACAAATTTTAATCTATTAAGATAAATGGTTTTTTTACATAAGATAAAAGTTTCCCAGATCTTTGAAAGAGAGACACAGTCATTTCTATTTAAATTCAGTCGGTGCAAGATAGTTTCACAACTTTCTTTGAATAAGCGTTCATCTGCATCTATGAAGGAGAGCTGTTTTATCCCACTGAACACTATCAGTAGTCAATACTGTGCTGTGCCAGACCAGACTTTAGAGGTTTATTATAATCAATATAATATTGATGTTCTTTTATTCTTTTTTCCAAAGAACGGCCAGCATGTCCAAAATAAGAGACATCGCATTCGCAAAGTATTTAGTAAATGCCAGCCAAAGATTGAGAAGACAGTTTATCCTTTGTAGAAGGTAATAAAGAAGAAATTTTGTTCATAGGAATACATGTTGGAATCAATTGATACTTTTTCAGAATTCTACCTATAGGTTCTGAGATTCCTGGAATGTACGGAATAGGAACTCTGCGGACTGTTGAAGAAACTGTAGTTTATTCAACAGATACTTCCAATCGACTCTTATGTTGGAACATAAGAGTCAAGTATCTGTTGGATTTGACTGGAGTTGTAATCATTTGATTCCATTAACTTTTTAATGATGGAAAGTTCTTATTGTAAGATTATTGGGGAAGAGCAAACTTTAATGTGCTCCATGAATTAGAGATTTAAGAATGACAAATTTTTGAGACATGTGGTGCGCAGACTTTTTTGTGAATGTATCTGCCAGTAAATGTGGGTTTTCGAAAGACGCTTGTAGATAAGGTACCAGAAGACGTTCTAGTAAGGAGGATGTCCAAAAATGGTAAAGTACCAGAGTTTTCCTTTTCCATAGTGAATTGGATGCATGGGTGAAGGTTATTTATCTGTTGTAGAAAAGTGTAAAGTTCATCTTCAGTATGTGGCCAAACAGCAAAAACATCATCGACGTAACGTGCCAAAGAGATGGTTGATACTATGTTCTCATCCATTCATCCTCAACCATCTCTTTGGAACCAATGTCTCTCTCAAAGATCTGGGAGACTTTATCTTATGTAAAAAATCATTTATCTTACTAGATTAAATTTGCTATTTCTATTATTTCCTAGCACGCGGTAACAATTGTATTTTAATAGGTGATCCACCAAACGTTTTGCTTGTATTCCATTCCTATTACAGACACTGAAGATGTACTATTAATTTTAGTACGAAATATCTGTCCTCTTACTAATTAAAGATATCACTGTGGTTTTTACATGTTGCTTTATTATTTAAGCATACATATGGATCATTGGGTGGTGCTTCACAAAGCCTTAAAAAGAGATAATTTAATTTTCATCATCCTGTACATATATTCACCAATTCACAATGAGCAAATTCAAACTAATTCTGTTTGAAAATCTATTACTATTATATTTAATATGATAAAAGCAAAGAAAATAAAAATAAATCCTAACCCCCAGGGATTAGGGTGGCTAGTCTCCGGTCATCACAATAATGAGTGTTCATAACAAATAATTTTAAATTCCAGGTATGAGAATATGAAGACATCTACTGTCATCTTATATTTCAAATTAAATGGATTATTATTTGTCTAAAACAGACAAGTTCTTTGGTCAATTTTTCTTACTTGCAGCATGAAAAACTTCAATATTTTTCATCCAATAAGTCAGAAAAACTAATAAATGAGTGAGTTTTTGGCACAGGTATATAACTTTATAACTGTAAAAGCTGTATAACTGACAGGAGACCTCCACATAGCTTTTAAAATGAATGTGGGGAAAAAACCAGGGCTTCTGACCCAATGTCCAATCCTTACCTCTCGTGGGGCACCCTGTTAGGTATCTACCTGGATACTGAACGAATGAGGATGGCATTTAGCTGACCAAACTGTATTCTTATTGGCTTAAACCAAAACATAAAATGATGTTTCAAAGGACAGAATCTCATGCTAACTGGGGCATCACCCAGTAAAACAAGCTCAAGACCAGTACTAACAGAGTTCAAAGTACTATCAACATAAGAAGCCTGAATGGCAAAAAAAAAAAACAGTAGCTACCTGAGGAATTGAATAAGTATCAGATCAGCATTATAGGGGCGACTGAAACAAAAAAGACATAAACTGGCGAGATATTTCTGAGCAATAAATAAAAAATGTTATACTCAGGTAATAACAATAGAGGAAAAGGAGGAGTAGCCATTGAATTCAATAATAAATACAAGGCTAATCTTCTTGAATGGCAGGCAATTTCAAGTAGAGTGATGTGGGCAAATATCAATACGGGAATGAAAGAATGATGACACTTATCTGTGGCTATGATCCCATAGAAGGTTCTATTAAGGTAGAAGTGCAGGAATTCTTTGAGGCTTTAGAGAAGGTAACTGATAATGAAAAGGTTGTTTCTTGTTGGGGATCTAAATAGAAATGTAGGAAATGATTGTCAGACATACAAAAATATTTTGGGAAAATTTAGAGAAAAGAGCAAAGTTAATAATAATGGCAAATGAATGTTGGATTTCTGCTCAGGACATGGACTGGCTATTACTAACACCATGTTCCAACATAAAAATGTGCACAAATTCACATGGAGAGAAGAGGCAAGGAATAAGAAAAGTCTCATTGACTATGTTATTGTCGATAATGATGTTTTCTCCGTTGGTGCAGAGCGATTTGAAATTGGAAGTAATCAGCATTCAGTTTTGAGCAGGATAAAATTGAATTTCATATTGAAAAGAGGAACATGTAAGAAAGTTTTAAAGCAAATAAAAGTTGAGCAGCTCTCACATGTGAACTGCAGACTAAAATACACAAACATTATTCAAGAAAAAATTGCCAGGAACCAAACCTTGGAGATTCAGTGGCAAGCCCTGTAGAAAACACTGATTGATTCAGTCAGAGAGGTATGTGGTGAGGTTGTCTGCAAAGACAGAAAAATCAGAACTCCATGGTGGACACTGGAAGTTAAAGAGGCAGTGAAGGAAAAGAAGAAAGCAAATCACAAGTTCCTGGCAAATAAGTCAGCTTGTGCTCTTAGAGAACAGAGACAAATGTAAGAAAGCTAAACATTGTGTAAAACTAGTTACACAAAAGTCATGAGAAGACTTTTGCAAGAACATAGAAAATAAATATCAAGAAGGTGGCAAGATATTCTGGAGATTGTTAAAGCAGCTCAGAAATAGAGGAAGGAGTGCTGTAAAATGAATTACAGATGATAAAGGTGACTTGAAAACTGGAGAAAAAGATATCCTTGAAGTAATGACTTTGAAAAATTGCTAAATGAAACAAACAGTGACAGCAAGTGGTAAAGAACACTCAGAGATGCAGTCAGGAATACATATCCATACTTGAAGTAGAAACAGCCATCAAAGGCCTGAAATGTGGAATGGCAGCAGGAGCAGATGATATTCGACCAGAAATGCTCTAGTATGGAGGTATAAAAGTCCTACAGTGGGTGCACTGCATAGTTCAGAATGCTTGGACAGAGGGACGAATTCCAGATGATTGTAGTAGAGTTCTCGTAGTACCCATATAGTAAAAGGGAAATAAAACAATCTGAGAATTACAGGAGGTATTTCCCTAATGAGTGTTCCTGGTAAGATTTATGCAATTTACTTGAGAAATAGTTGAGGATTGTGGAAGAGAAAAACAAACTGGATGATTCAGGCCAAATAGAGGCTGTCAGGATCAGATTTTCACTTCAAGACAAATAGTTGAGATACCATAAGAATATAACAAAGATCCATATTTACGTTTTATAGACCTGCAAAAGGCATATGACAGGGTGCGAAGAGAAAAGCTATTCAAAATGCTACAATTATATGGTGTCATTGTGCCAAGCAGCAAGTCTTTTGAAGAATGTTTGTGTTAAATCTGGTGTCGATAAGGATGTATATTATCCCCTCTGTTATTCATTATCTATATGGATCACATTTTGAAGGAAAGCAGTATTAAACATATCAAAATTGGAGATGTTAATCTCAACTCTCTATTTTATGCAGATGATCTTATACTTTTAAATAAATGCAGTACAAGTCTGCAAGATTCCCTGACTAAATTGAATAACTGTTGTAATAAATTTGGTATGAAAATCAGCAATAACAAGACAATCATCAAATTCCTGATATATACCCACAAGGGACGTACAGGATATAATAGTATTACATGAAAAACTTACATCATTACTAACTTCCTACCTACAATTTTCCTCCAAAACAATCTGTTACCTTTCAAGCATCCAACATTATCTTATATTTCTGTCTTCTAAGGTACTTTGTACTTATCAATCCACCTATATCTTGGTCTTCCACTGGGTCTTTTTCCTACCAACCTGGTAAAGAACACTTGTTTTGCTAATCTTTCCTCTCCCATTCTGTTTAAGTGATTATTCCACCTGAGATTAGCTCTACTAACACATTACTGGATGCTATCAATGTTAAGTTCTTTCCTAATACACTGATGCCTTGCAATTCGACACTAATCCGTTGCCAAATTAATGTCGAATTGTGGGACAATATTTCCCATAAGTCTATGGAAAATAAAATAATTCATTGTCTGACCCTCATCCTGCACCCCCCCCCCTATTAGGTGAGAAATACACCATATTATTTACTTTACGTATTTTACTATTGTATACACAATACATACAATATATTTTGCCTTAGATGTTTGAAGAGAGTCTTCTTTATCCTGTTCTAACTCTTCTCGTTTCCTCTTTACTTGAACAGGGATGAGGAACTGATCAAGGGTGGACTGTCTCTCTCCCTCTCTTTATCAAGATGGATGATGGTGTTGTTGAACAAGTCTGTCATTCTACTCACATCAGCAGTGTTGGGGTGAATTCCAGACTGCACCTTCTTCCAATGGAATAAAATGTCTATAATGGCAGCTGTTGGCATTGGCCCTTTTTCCCTGCCCTCCTCTTCTTGAGGTAAAATTCCCCTTTCTCTTTCCTTTGTTTACTGTTCACCGAATGCTCTGAGTTCTTCAATGATCAGTTCGTCATCGTGATCCTCCACAAGCTATTGTAGATCAGCCTCATCAACCTCTTCTATGTCGAGATTCCTCACCTTTGTTTCAAAACTTTCTTATAGGTCCTTCTTGATATGAAATTCAATTTTAATCCTACTCTATATTAAATGATACTCACTTCCAATTTTAAATCTTGCATATACTATTATGTCCTGAATCAGTAGGAAAACATCAATATCAACAAAGTCGATGAGACATTTCTTGCAATTTCTCGCCATGAGAATTTGTGCACATTTTGTGTTTGAACATGGTGTTAGTAATCATGTCCTAAACAGAAATCCAGCAGATACTTAACATTATTCTTTGGTCTTTTTTTTTCAAATTTTCCCAGAACATTTCTGTATGACAGATAATCATTTCCTACTCTGCTGTTCAGTTCTCCAACAAGGACTAACTTTTCCTTTTTCACTTTGTCAGTTGCTTTCTCTAATACCTCAAAAAAAGATATTTAATTTCTATATTCTTGCCAAAGTCTTCCCATGACTTTTGTTTAGCTAGTTTTACACAGTGTTTAGCTTGCTTACATTTGTCTCTATTCACTGAAAGCACAAGCTGATTTATATGGTTTCTTCTTTTACTTCACTGCCTCTTTAACCTGTATCAACAATAGAGTTTGATTTTTCTATCCTTGCAGACAACCCAACCACAATCCTCTCTGGCTGAATCAATCAATGTTTTTTTTTTCAGGGCTTGCCACTGAATATCCAAGGTTTGGTACCAGTTCTCATACTCTTTCCTTTTTATCTTGAATAATGTTTGTGTGTTTTAGTCTATAGTTCACATCTAAGAGCTGCTCACCTTTTATTCACTTTAAATAAAACTTTCTTACATGTTCTTCTTCAATATATAATTCAAATTTTAATTTTATTCTGCTCAAGACTAAATGGTGATCGCTTCCAATTTCAAATCCTCTGGACACTCTAGTGTCCTGCACCAGTGAGAAAGAGCACTATCAACAATAACATAGTTAAAGAGACTGCCTCTTCTCTCCTTGTGAATTTATGCACATTTTTATGTTGGAACATTGAGTTGGTAATAACCAGCTGACATTAACATCTACAATTTTGATATCATGTTTAATACCACTTTTCTTCATAATGTGATCCATATAGATAATGAATACAAGAAAGGATATTATACATCCTTGTCTCACATCAGATTTAACATTAAACCATCTTCCGGTACTTCAATTCTAACTGCTGACTTACAACTCAAATAAAGACTAAGTATTGAGTGATATAATGCCCCATTGACACCATATAACTGTAGCGTATTGAATAGCTTCTCTCTTGGCATCTTGTCATATGCTTTTCCAGAATTACGAAACTTAAATACAGATCTATGTTATATTCCCATGATTTCTCCACCATTTGTCGTAAAGTGAAGATCTGATCCTGACAGCCTCTATTTCGCCTGAATCCAGCTTGTTCTTCACCAAGCTTTTCTTCCACAATTCTTCTCAACCATTTTTCAAGTATACTGGCATAAATACCAGGAACACTCAGTAGGGAAATACCTCTGTAATTCTCACATTCAGTTTTATTTCCCTTTTTATATATGGGTACTATGAGAGCTCTATTCGAATCATCGAGAATTTGCCCTTCTGTCCAGGCCTTCTGAACTATGCAGTGCAGCCACTGTAACACTTATATGCCACCATATTTCAGCATTTTTGGTCGAATATCATCCACTCCTGCTGCCTTTCCACATTTCAAGCCTTTGATGGCTTTTTCTACTTCAAGTATGGATATGTATTCCTGACTGTATGCCTCTGGAGTGTTTTTTACCACTGTACTATCACTGCTTGTTTCATTTACCAATTTTTCGAAGTCATTACTCCATACTTCAAGGATATCTTTTTCTCCCATTTTCATGTCACCTTAATCATCTCTAACTCCTTTTACAGCACTCTTTACTCCATTTCTAAGCTTCTTCACCAACCTCCAGAATATCTTGCCACCTTCTTGATATTTATTTTCTATGTTCTTGCCAAGGTCCTCCAATGACTTTTGTTTAGCTAGTTTTACAAAGTGTTTAGATTTCTTACATTTGTCTCTGTATTCTCTAAGAGCAAAATATGATTTATTTGCCAGGAACTTTTGATATGCTTTCTTCTTTTCCTTCACTGCCTCTTTAACTTCCTGTGTCCACCATGGAGTTCTAATTTTTCTATTCTTGCAGACAACTTCACCACATGCCTCTCTGGCTGAATCAATCAGTGTTTTCTTCAGAGCTTGCCACTGAATCTCCAAGGTTTGGTTCCTGTTCTCAAACTCTTTCATTTTTTCTTCAATAATCTTCATGTATTTTAGTCTACAGTTCACATCTGAGAGCTGCTCAACTTTTATTCGCTTTAAAACTTTCTTACATGTCATTCTTTTCAATGTGAAATTCAATTTTATCCTGCTGAAGACTAAATAGTGATCACTTCCAATTTCAAATCCTCTGTACACTCTGGTGTCCTGTACCAGAGAGAAAACATCATTACCAACAATAACATAGTCAATGAGACTCTTCTTAAATCCTTGCCTCTTCTCTCCATGCGAATTTGTGCACATTTTTATGTTGGAACATGGTGTTAGTAATAGCCAGTCCATGTCCTGAGCAGAAATCCACCAGGTATTTGCCATTATTATTAGCTTTGCTCTTTTCTCCAAATTTTCCCAAAATATTTTTGTATGTCTGACAATCATTTCAACCAGATGATATTCGACCAGAAATGCTGAAGTATGGTGGTATAAGAGTCTTTACAGTGGCTGCACTGCATAGTTCAGAAAGCCTGGACAGAGGGACGAATTCCCGATGATTGGAGTAGAGCTCTCATAGTACCCATATATAAAAAGGGAAATAAAACTGCATGTGAGAATTACAGAGGTATTTCCCTATTGAGTGTTCCTGGCAAAATCTATGCAAGTATACTTGAGAAACGGTTGAGAAGAATTGTGGAAGAAAAGCTTGGTGAAGAACAAGCTGGATTCAGGCCAAATAGAGGCTGTCAGGATCAGATCTTCACTTTACGACAAATAGTTGAGAAAGCATGGGAATATAACAAAGATCTGTATTTAAGTTTTGTCGATCTGGAAAAGGCATATGACAAGATGCTAAGAGAGAGAAGCTATTCAATACGCTGCAGTTATATGGTGTGAATGGGGCATTATATCAAGCAATACTTAGTCTTTATTTGAGTTGTAAGTCAGCAATCAGAACTGAAGGAAGTACAGGAGGATGGTTTAATGTTAAATCATCTGGTGTGAGACAAGGATGTACATCATCCCTTCTGTTATTCATTATCTATATGGATCATATTATGAAGGAAAGTGGTATTAAACATGATATCAAAATTGGAGATGTTAATGTCAGCTCTTTGCTTTATGCGGATGATGTTATACTTCTAAATAAATCTGCTACAAGTTTGCAAAATTCTCTGACTAAATTGAATAGCTGTTGTAATAGATATGTTATGAAGGTCAGCAATAAAAAGACAAAGACAATGAAAATCGGCAGAATCATTGAAAGTGTCAACTGTGTTGTGAATGGAGAACCTGTGGAACAAGTAAAACATTTCAGCTATTTAGGCATGATTTTTACTGAAGATGGTAAATTAAATATAGAAATTGACAACAGAATCAGCAAAGCTGGTATGGTGGGAAGTCAATTGAATAAATTCATATGGAATAAGAGAGAAATTAGTCGGAACACTAAATTAGCTGTATACAAGACAGTGTTCAAACCAGTTTTAACTTATGGATCTGAGAGCTGGGTCAGAAGTAAAACACTTGACCAAAGACTAGAGACCGCAGATATGAGAGTCCTGAGAAAGATTGGAGGCGTGAAGAGATGACATCAATGGCAATATCATATTAAAAACGAGGATATTAGGAAAGAACTTGACATTGTCAGCATCCAGGAATGTGTTAGCAGAGCTAATCTCAGGTGGTATGGTCACTTAAACAGAATGGGCGAGGAAAGATTAGCAAAACAAGTGTTCTCTGCCAGGTTGGCAGCAAAACGACCCAGAGGAAGACCAAGATATAGATGGATTGATACAGTACAAAGTGCTTTAGACGATAGAAATATAAGATCTGATAATGTCGGAGTCTTGACAAGTAACAGACTGATTTGGAGGAAAATTGTAGATAGGAAATTAATAATGATGTAATTTTTTTCATGTAGTACTATCATATCCTGTACACCCCTTTAGGGTACATGGCAGGAATTTGGATTTGATGATGAGTAGAACTCGGTTATAATGAATTCTACGGGACCGCATATATTTGTTCGTAATAACTGTAATTCGTTATATCCAAGAAAGTCATAATTTGAGCGAATTAAAAATATTTTCAGATTTTTCTCAGCATAGGTATATTGGGTAATATAAATACATATGTGCATACATACATATAAAGAACAAAAATTTATTTTTAAAACTTCACATTTTTACATAAAAAAATCATCAAGCATGCTTTGCTTTGCACAAGATGCATATTTCATATGTTTGAAATTGTTCCTTATACCTCTAAGATGCTTGAATGTGTTGTCTGAACTTACAGATTACGATTCCATAAATCTTTTAAAATATGTAAAGCCCTTTCTGCTTCACGCCAGGTAACGATTTTTTCATCATTGCTATTTTCTTCCTCGGAGTCACTACTACTATTATCTTCTTCTGTTGTACGAGAGATTTGTTTTAAGATGTCAGCATCTGTTGGCATACCCGAAGTTGCGACGCCATTATCAATGTCTATAAAATTATCAATCTCTGTGCACATTTCAAAATTGTTCAAGTTTCGTGCTTTTAACCACGCTGATAACGGTAAGTTATCCTCTTCATCTTCTTCAGATTCACACTTGTATTCCGCAAGACCGGCTTTCTTAAAATAGTTTTGTAACATAGACGATGACATCAAATTCCAAGCATCACTCATTAAACGTATTGTGTGAAGTACACTGATCTTTGAGTCGTAAGCATTTTCCGCGGATTTTTCTCTGCGTTCTATCAATCCAAGACTAACAGATGACGAAAATGGGATTTAAAACATCTAATTACGCCTTGATCAAGTGGTTGCAAGACAGATGTTACATTTGGTGACAAAAAAACAAGTTTTATGTTTGTTAAATTAGCCACTACAGGATGGGCATGGCAGTTGTCTATCAATAACAAAATTTTCCGGTTTTCACTGTGAAGATTTTTATCTCACTTGCGAATTTCATTTTCGAAAATTAAAGATGTCATCCAGGGCTTCTTATTCGTTGTATAATCAACGGGAAGTTTCTTTATGTTTTTAAAGCATCTAGACTTTGCCGATTTTCCAATTACAAGAAGCTTTCTTTTATCGCTACTGATCATGTTTGCACAAACTAAAACTGTGAGTCTATTTTTGATAAGTTTTCTGCCAATGCACTTTTCGTTTTTAAATTGAAAAGTTTTATCGGGCATTAAATTATAAAAAAAACCCTGCTTCGTCTGCATTATAAATGTTGTTGTATCCATATCTTCATTTGATGTCTGGCCATACATTCTTGATCCAGTCAGGAACAACGTTTTGGTCAATGGACAACGCCTCGCCACTTACTTTTGCATAGACAATATTATTTCTGTTCTTAAAGTGATCAATCCACCCATTGTTGCATTTAAAATCGCTATAACCAAGTTGAACAGCAAATTTTTCGGCTTGAACTTTCAAAATTGGTCCGCTAATAGGTAAGCCAGCGGTTCTTTGCACTTTAAACCACGAAAGAAGTGCCTCGTCAACGTCACTTTTATTACACTTTTTAAGTTTTTTACATTTCGATAAATTGTTTTCAAAGGCTTTCAGAGTCAACTCGCGATTCTTCCAAATTGTTGATATCGTAGATGGGGACAAACCATACTTCTATACTACTGTCAGATTTGATTGGCCACTTTCCACCTCCCGTATAATTTCTACTTTTTCGGAAACCGATAAAATTTTCCGTTTGACTCCCGACATTTTTCCACAACCAGAAAATGCATACGTACAAAATGTCAGTAAAGGAACGACTAACGTGTATTGTTCGTTCGTTATTCCCGTGAAACGAATTCGTAATAAACATGAATTATGCATGAATACATGCATTAAATCAAATGTAATTCAAATATACCTATTTTATTACTTATTCGTTATAAATATACCGTTTATAACGAATAATTCAAAATTATCATTATAAACGTGATCGTTATAATCGAGTTCTACTGTATATGAATACTAATAAATATTATGCTGCACATGGAATAATTTTCAATTATTATTATTACGGGCAACTCCAGGGAGTCCTTAGACTCATCAAGGGAGGCCCCAAATCATATTAATCACAACTATTCGACATTCATACAGTATCTATCATACCTCGCCTTAAACTCATTCACTGTCACAGCATTCCCCAGAGACTCTGGCAGCCCATTCCACTCATTCACCACTCTAAAAGTAAAGAACCCAGCTCTAACACCCTTACTAACCACACTTTTGCCCAGTTTCCAGGAATGTCCCCTAGTCATCCCACAACCAGCCCTGTTCTCAAAAATATCTTCTGAATTAATTTTATAGAAACCCTTCAGTAATTTGAATGTCTCAATCATATCTCCCCTCCTCCGCCTATCAACCAATTTTTGCAACCCACAAATCCTCAACCTGTTCTCATAAGGTTCACTCCACAGACCTGCTATCATCTTGGTCACTCGCCTTTGGATCCTCTCCACCTCCTCCCCATCAAGAAGAAACCTAGGTGACCAAATCTGGGCACAGTAGTCGAGATGGGGTCTTATCAAGGCTCGATACAGAGGAACAATAACCTGCTTGTCAACGTATTCTTCAGCAACCAAGTGATTTGATGAGCTAATTTGGCCACTTTTGCAATATGCCCCCTAAAACTTCAACTTCTTATCCACCAACACTTCTAAATCTCGTGCCTCATCAATTTCCTGGAGTACAGTTCCACCAATGCAGTAAACTGCTGCTAATCTTTTCACCCCAAAATGCATAACCTTACATTTTGTCACATTAAATTGACATCTATTCTCCTTAGCCCAGACCTCCAATCTATCCAAATCATCTTGCAAAATTCTGACATCATCTGCATTCACTATTGCCCTACCCAACTTTGCATCATCTGCAAACAAATGACCTGTTCCTCTCAGATCCTTTCCTATATCATTAATGAACAAATTAAACAGCAGTGGTCCAAGAACAGATCCTTGTGGCACACTACTAGTCACAGGCCGTCTTGTGGACTCTACTCCTGAATAAACCACTCTCTGATATCTCTCCGTCAACCACCCTCCTATCCATCTCACCAACCCTATATCCATCCCCATATGCTGCAATTTACTGATTAAAATTCCATGTGGTATCCTGTCAAAGGCCTTAGCAAGATCCAGTAGAATGACTGTAAACCCATTACCCTTATCCAGTTCAGCCGTCACTGTGTTATAATACGTGAGCAAGTTACTGAGGCATGACCTACCTTTCACAAAACCATTTTGTCCCCGATACAGTATCCCATTTTCATCTATCCAATCTTGTATTTTCCTCCTGACTATTTTCTCCAAGACCTTGATAATGATTCCCGTTATGCTGATTGGCCAGTAATTTTCAACAGCAGCCTTGGAACCACCTTTATGCAGTGGAACTATTTTCCCCTCTTTCCTCCCCCTTGGAACTGACCCAGACCCGAGGCTCAAATTAAACAAAATGGGCAAGGGCACTGGCAATTCTTTAGCCGCTTCACGTACGACACGAGCTGGTATACCATCCAATCCCACAGATGTACTGACATTGAGGTTCTGTAATAGACTAGTTACCTCTACTTCATTCATCACAATTCCAGTATAAGCAGTTGGTTCTTCCATTCCTGCAATGTCACCACCTGGATGATATACTCTTGCAAAGTGCTTGCTCAGTAATTCCACTATATTGACTGATTCGGTTACCTCCCTGCCCTCAGCATTTTTTAAAATCATTCTGCCATGAGCATTTTTCCTTTTACTTGCAACATATTGAAAAAACTGTTTGGGATTCTCTTTAGCCTGCATGGCCAATTTTCTTTCATAATCCACTTTTGCTTTTCTTACCACCCTTGTTACCATCCTGGCCTGAGCTTTATACTGTTCCTGTGCCTGCTGGTCACCTTTCTCCTTAAATGCCCTCCATAATTGTTTCTTTTTTTGCAGCTCAAGCTTAATAGTGTTATTCATCCATTTAACCCTTACTTGATTTATTATTCGGACTCTTGGTATACAGTCAACCATTACCTCCTGAAAACACTTTTTAACCACCTCCCATGCACTATCAACATCCAGCCCTTGCAGTTTTACATGCCTTGGCACTGAGCCAAGCACACACTCCTAAGCTTGTAATACTTACCAGCCCAGTAATTCCACATGTACACTGTCTTAATTGTAAATTCCACTCCTTCAGCCACCTCCCAAGTCATGACCTTATGGTCACTCTCACCAATTGGTGGCAACATGGTCATGTTCGTTACAGCCACATTCTCAGTTCAATTACTAGGTCAAGCACTCTCTTCTCACTGGTATTTTCCACTACATGCTGTCGCAGATAGTTATCCCTTAATAACCGCATAAAATCCAATTCCTTCCTCCCATGTGCCCTCTCCTCTTTCCAGTCAATGTTACCATAATTGAAATCACCCATAATAATTACCCTCCTTCCACTCATTTCTTCTATTTGCCTATGCATACTATCCCCACCATCTATTCCATCACCTGGTCTATAGCAGCACCCAATTGTATATTTTGTTCTGCTAGATTCTATCTCACACCAAAGAGCCTCAAATGTGCTCTTTTCTCTATCCTGCAGTTCAACTTCTATACTCCTTGGCTGCAACTCATCAGCTATCATCAATAACACTCCTCCCCCCCTTTTTATTCACCCTGTCACTCCTGAACACGCTATATCCATCACATTCAATCCCACTAGCTTTATCATCTTCTGTCAGCCATGTTTCACTAATACCAACAACCTGTTGCCTGGAAGTGCCAACCAAGGCCAAAAACTCTTCCTTCTTGTTCCTAATACTCCTGGCATTAGTGTACATGAATTGCAGAAGCCCATTAGTCCCATCCCTACTTTGATGCCTTATACTAACTATCCCATTCTGATTTGTAGTCCTTTGTACTCGCTCAGGCATATTACACTCTTTCATACACTCAACTGCCTCCCTAAAGTCTGCATATCTATCCCCCCCCCTTAATAAATCTAGTTTCCCTGAGTCTATACATCCACTTCCACATCATTCATCAGCACTTTTTCAAGCCTCCGTACACCAACTCCATTCAAATGTAACCCATCCATCTTATATAAATCCTTTTGCCCATCGAACTCACTCCACACCACTCTCCATGCATAACCCACGCATAAAGTCATTGGCAATTATGGCCCTCCTAAACACTCCACTGTCATATCGCGGTAAAATACTCACCATCCTAACTCTCTCACTCTTCTCTTTTGCTACCTCAAGTAATTCCCTCACATCCTCTATCATTTCCATTTTGTCTTCTTTCAAATCATTTGTTCCCGCCACAATTATCATCTCTTTCAACTTCTGTTTTTGCACTCTAATAGATTCGCTAACGTCCTTTATGTTCGCACCCAGCTGGTACGATTTCGTCAAACTCTCAACTATCACACCTCTTAATAGCGAATCCTCATACAGCACTCGCTCCTTCATTTTATTGACGTTTACGAAGATTCTATTATTTTTCATAATAGACTTTCACCATTTATTAGTCAGTACGTTCAGCACACATTTTTCCATACGCTCCAGTTGCCTTTTTGCTCTATGTATCGCTCTTATACCGATTATTAGTGTAATCAGTGTATAATGAATAAATATATACAGGGTTTTCGGGATAAATTTGACATATTTATAATTAATTATATTTTTCCGTAAGTTACATGTATTAACACACACTTCTCTTCATTTAAAAGTTTGGACCCTTCTTCATTCATATACAAGATGTCAGAAAGGATGGATAGCTGGAACCCACCTGAATCATGGAAGAGAATAACTTGTATCATGATGATTCGTGCCCGCCATCAAAATAAGGATATTACAACTGCTGCCCAATGCTCCCTGAATACAGTAAAAACAATCAGGCATGAACTAGAGACTTGCAATGGTGACTACGAGGATGTAGCAAGAAGAAAGATCTCTAGCAGACGATCTGATTGCGTTCGTACAGCAGAATTCCTCGCAAATCTGCAGGAACAGGTGTTGAAGAACCCTGGCATTGGAATTCGGGCTTTGTTCGTGGAGTTGCTAACTGTAGTCAAGCCCTGGATAACAAGGGTAGCCAATGGTAGGCCGTATGTATGGCAGCAGGATTCGGCCCCTTGCCACACCTCTGGGAAAAGTCAAAAATGGTTGTCTGAAAATTTCTACGACTTCACCAGTCCAAATGTTTGGCCTCCAAACTCCCCAGACCTTAACCCCATGGATTATTTTGTATGGGGCGCAGTTGAAAAAGACACCAATCGCACTTCCAGTAATACAAAAGCCCAGTTAATGGATAAAATTAAAACAGTTTTTGCGGCCCTTCCCAGGGAGACTGTAGCATCAGCTTGTTCGAGGTTCCGAAGCAGAATTGAAGCTGTGATCGATGCTAATGGTGGTTATTTTGAGTAAATCTTGTTGATAGTATTGTAATTAACTTTGCCTGTAATGTTTTTTTGTCAATTCATTAAATTTAATAGATACAAAGAAGATTTTCTTTTTCCTTACGAAACTGTCAAATTTATCCCGAACACCCTGTACATACATTTCTGACCTAAAAAAAAAAAAATAATAAAAAAATAAAAAATATTTTATTAATTAAAATTTACCATATTATTAGTATATTTAGAAGCTAACTACTGCATCATACTTTTGACCAATGGCAATGTTACCTGCAATTATATAAAATGCTTTTAATCAAGAAATAAAATGCTAAAAATTAACTTACCCAAGGCAAAATATAGGTAATCCTGGGCTTCAAATGAATAGTGAAGAGCCACTAAAAATGGAAAGCGGCCTATCTCCTTTAAAATATTCATTTCATTTTTGCTATGCTTATTTTCAGTTTTTACTTGTTTCAGAGCATATAATTCGCCTTTATCATATCCCTTAATTTTCTGAACCAATTTAACCTGTCCATAGGCTGGAAAAATTAAATAAAGTAAGTTAACTTTTAAAAACCACAAAATTGCCATTAATTTCTACATTTAAATTTAAAAAAAAAATGTTTTCCACTTTTATGAGAACATGAGTAATTAGTCAATCAGCAAGCTGTTCCTTCACTGTTTTGATATTCATTATGGCAAAGTTATAGAAAGTTTATTACTGTACTGAAATAACTTCAAAATCAGTATAAATCAAACTAGTGACAGTTCAACCTAGACATTAAAGTCCACTGAAGTAGTGTGCGTGCACGCGCACACACACACACAAAGAAAGTTACATTACGATATACACCAGGTTGGCTGTTAATATCTTTCAATGTTTTAATCATTTAAATGTTTAGTTGAATTGTTGATGTTCACAAGACCCCAAATAGCTGGACTTATATAACTGAAAGTTTCTCATTTTATAATTAAAAAATTCTATTGGGTAATTTGCAACCCTCCAGCTCTATGAAAATTACTTTTTCTGCAGTCATAAGTCTTCCAAGGATCCCCCCCCCCAAAGCAAAACCCTAAAATATACCAAATCCAATTCATATGTGGTTTGTTGTGTGTCTGAAACAGAGCACATATAATTCCAATATGAAGAAATGAACAAAAAAAAAAAAAAACATATCAAATTCAATAATGAAAGGACATTTCTCAAGCCCTGGATAAACTCAAGAGTGCTGACTGGAAAAGCATTGTTCCTTAAACAAGATACAAATATAAATTTAAAGAAACCTAAAAATCTAAATATGGATGGCCACCTTCACACAACAGCTTGTTTTTCAAGAAGTTAACAATATTTCTTAATTTAGTCTGGTGGTATGGCTTCTACATTGGCTATTGAAAACTATTTTTTTAAAAAAATTACAACGTAGACCAATATATTAACTAAAATTTCTTAATTTAAAGAATATGACTCAGGTCAACCAGGTTACTAATGAAATAAAGCGGGATTTAGATGTTCGGCAATCTCCAATTCCAGGCAAAGAGGTCCATAAGCAGTAATAGGTGTTGATGAAATAAAGAAGATTACACCAACTTGGAACCTGCCTGGAAGGATAAGAGGAAGCTCTCTGTCCTTAGAGGAAAATATCCTAGATGCGAATTTTATTAATAGGAAAGAATGTAGGTATCAAGTTATATTTCCAAAAAAATGTACGAAGAGTTCCAAATTTTTTACATCTCCAGAATTTCTGTTTCAAGAATATTCTCAGTAATCACCAATTTATTTTTTTTTAGTATCGTACTGGTATTTCAATGTACTCTCATTTATGTTTCATGCAGTATTAACATTTATTGAAATAACCCATTGTTCTCGGCTAAAAAATCAGCTAACACCTTTTTATTCCCATATAGGGAGTAGGCAAGGCCATTTAGTCCTATCTAACTTTTGGAGACTGAGTGGGCAGTTCAATCAGAGATAGCTGGCCCAAAGCTATCACTAATTAAGTGGCATGCAGCGAAGAGAGACTTCTCAACAAGTGCCGCAATCTCGTGGTCCCTAACCCTAACACAATATATTTAATGTCTGAAATAATGTGGGTTCTATGGTTGATTTTTCTTGAGTGTACAGGACGAAAAACCCGCTTGTCCGTGCCAGAGATCGACTAACTCGGGAACCGGTCAAAAAAAGGCTTAGAAAAATTTCCTCTAGTTGACGACAAGATTTAAAAAAAAGTCTACTTCGTGCGGTCAAGCGCCACGGTGTGCAAACGCCACATCCACTGAGCTACACAGGCTCTCTTAACCCATTGTTAAGAGTGATTAATGTGGAGCTTAAGCATGAAACCTGGAAAAAGAAAGTGCTTTAAAGGAAGTACAAGGTGAATAATGGTAATAATCAGTCACATGAAGAGTATAAGAACAAACCAGGAGAGTGACCCAGTAAGGAAAACAAAAGTACTTTCTTTTTATGAGAAGAAATTGGCAAATTAGGCAAAGAAAAACCCTAGTTTTTTTTTTTTTTTTTTTTTTTTTTTTTTAAAGATATGTGGCAGATAGAAGGAAGAATAATCATGGTAAGGTGAAGTTCATCATCATCAAATTCCTGCCATGTACTCTCAAGGGGTGTACAGGATATGATAGTACTACATGAAAAAAAATTACATCATTACCAAACTTCCTATCTACAATTTTCCTCCAAATCAGTCTGTTACTTGTCAAGACTCCAACATTATCAGATCTTATATTTCTATTGTCTAAGGCACTTTGTACCGTATCAATCCACCTATATCTTGGTCTTCCTCTGGGTATCTGCTGCAGAAGACATTGAGGTATTCAGTGATCAATTTATAAGGGTGTTTCATCCTGATCAGGATGGAATTATAAGTAAATTAAATGCAGAGGATTGCTTAATTGTGAGTGAGGAGGAGGTATTTGAGAAAATAACCTTGATGTAAATAAGGCAATAGGATTTGATGACATCATCATGCATCTTAAGGATAGGGTGTACCATGGAATTGGAAAAAAAATTTAAATTAATTAAATTTTAATTATTAAATAATAAATAAAAATAAATATTAAATAATAATTATTAATTATATAATTAATTAAAAATCAAATTTTTATTAAAAATTATGCATTTTTTGTGTCACTTTTTTATGAAACAAATAATTTTTTAGTTCAAATTTGCTACAGATATTCTATCATGTCAATTAAACAATATAAAACTAAAATTATTGAGCAAGTTATGAAATTTAATTTGTCCATATAATAATTACACTGGCCAACAAAAAAAATTTTTTTTTCTGCTGATTATGATCTGATACTTGTTTTTTTACTAATTTGGCTGTGCTGATTTCAAATATCAAACCCATTTTTCTCTATCACGTCAGGTTTTTCCTCTATGGCATTTTCTTTTTGCTAATTTGCAAGTTTTTAATAGTTTTAAGGAGGCAGTACTATTTAGAGGATCAAAAAAATCGATTTTTTAATATTATTTTCTGAAAGTATGTACTTTTAAAGTACATACTTTCAGAAATTTCAGTACATATTTGAAAGTATGCACGTACTGGCGCTTTGAATGCGAGAGAGGCCGAATAACCGACCTAATACATTTAGGTGATGAAAAGTAGGCGATGACAACTGCCAAAAACAAATGAATGCTATATGCGTCATAGTGGACAAAGAACGATCAAAATCAGTCAATCAATCATGAAAGTATGATGAGCGCTTATAACGTTTAAATAAAGTCTCTGGTTTTTTTTTGTCTTGTTAATTGCATGTTAGTCAGCAGTGAAGAAAATACATCATGTCCACTACTCGAAATTGTGTCAATAGTGTAGATTCCTTCTGCTACATTTAGGGCAGCTTTACTGTTCCCAGTCAAAGGACAAATATCACTGATTTTGTTAAGAAAGTGTACTTTGCATACTTTGACGTCAAAATTGCAGATCAGGACAAGTCATGGGCTCCAAATAAAGTGTGTAAGTCGTGTAGAAAATTTACGACAGTGGAGCAAGGGAAAATGTCAAAAATTAACTTTTGGCATGAATCGAAAAATCACGTAGATGATTACTATTTTTGTTTAGTTCACACTTCTGGTTATAATAAGAAGAATAAGAAAAAAATTGTGCATCCAAATCTCGACTCAGCAATTCGGCCAGTTGCGAAAGCGGTGAGCACTCCGATTCTGATCGGTGCACCGCTTTGAATAATAGACTATATCTTCGGGAATTTTTCTAATTTCTTAATAAAAAGTTAGGAAGAGATTTTTAAAAGTACATACTTTCAGAAAATATTAAAAAATCGATTTTTTTTTGATCCTCTAAATAGTACTGCCTCCTTAAAACTATCAAAAACTTACAAATTAGCAAAAGAAAATGCCAGAGGAAAAACCTTACATGATAGAGAAAAATAGGTTCATCATCATCATCATCATCAAATTCCTGCCATGTACCCTCAAGGGGTGTACAGGATATGACAGTACTACATGAAAAAATTACATCATTACTAACTTCCTATCTACAATTTTCCTCCAAATCAGTCTGTTACTTGTCAAGACTCCAACATTATCAGATCTTATATTTCTATCGTCTAAGGCACTTTGAACCGTATCAATCCACCTATATCTTGGTCTTCCTCTGGGTCGTTTTCCTGCCAACCTGGCAGAGAACACTTGTTTTGCTAATCTTTCCTCTCCCATTCTATTTAAGTGACCATACAATCTGAGATTAGCTCTGCTAACGCATTCCTGGATGCTGACAATGTCAAGTTCTTTCCTAATATCCTCATTTTTAATATGATATTGCCATTGATGCCATCTGTTCACGCCTCTAATCTTTCTCAGGACTCTCATATCTGCGGTCTCTAGTCTTTGGTCAAGTGTTTTACTTCTGACCCAGCTCTCAGATCCATAAGTTAAAATTGGTTTGAACACAGTCTTGTATACAGCTAATTTAGTGTTCCGACTAATTTCTTTCTTATTCCATATGAATTTATTCATTTGACTTCCCACGATACCAGCCTTGCTGATTCTGTTGTCTATTTCTATATTTAGTTTACCATCTTCAGTAAAAATTGTGCCTAAGTAGCTGAAATGTTTTACTTGTTCCATAAGGTTCTCCATTCACAACACAGTTGACATTTTCAATGATTCTGCCTATTTTCATTGTCTTTGTCTTTTTATTGCTGACCTTCATACCATATCTATTACAACAGCTATTCAATTTAGTCAGAGAATTTTGCAAACTTGTAGCAGATTTATTTAGAAGTATAACATCATCCGCATAAAGCAAAGAGCTGACATTAACATCTCCAATTTTGATATCAGGTTTAATACCACATTCCTTCATAATGTGATCTATATAGATAATGAATAACAGAGGGGATAATGTACATCCTTGTCTCACACCAGATTTAACATTAAACCATCTTCCTGTACTTCCTTCAATTCTAGCTGCTGACTCACAACTCAAATAAAGACTAAGTATTGCTTGATATAATGCCCCATTGACACCATATAACTGCAGCGTATTGAATAGCTTCTCTCTTGGCACCTTGTCATATGCCTTTTCCAAATCGACAAAAACTTAAATACAGATCTTTGTTATATTCCCATGCTTTCTCGACTATTTGTTGTAAAGTGAAGATCTGATCCTGACAGCCTCTATTTGGCCTGAATCCAGCTTGTTCTCCACCAAGCTTTTCTTCCACAATTCTTCTCAACCGTTTCTCAAGTATACTTGCATAGATCTTGCCAGGAACACTCAGTAGGGAAATACCTCTGTAATTCTCACATTCAGTTTTATTTCCCTTTTTATATATGGGTACTATGAGAGCTCTACTCCAATCATCGGGAATTCGTCCCTCTGTCCAGGCTTTCTGAACTATGCAGTGCAGCCACTGTAAGACTCTTATACCACCATACTTCAGCATTTCTGGTCGAATATCATCTACTCCTGCTGCCTTTCCACATTTCAAGCCTTTGATGGCTTTTTCTACTTCAAGTATGGATATGTATTCCTGACTGCATGCCTGGTCAGTGTTTTTTATCACTGTGCTGTCATCACTGCTTGTTTCATTTAGCAGTTTTTCAAAGTAATTACTCCATACTTCAAGGATATCTTTTTCTCCTGTTTTCATTTCACCTTTATCATCTCTAATTCCTTTTACAGCACTCTTTCCTCCATTCCTAAGCTTCTTCAACAACCTCCAGAATATTTTGCCACCTTCTTGATATTTATTTTCTATATTCTTGCCAAAGTCCTCCCATGACTTTTGTTTAGCTAGTTTTACACACTGTTTAGCTTTCTTACATTTGTCTCTGTATTCTGTAAGAATAAAAGCTGACTTATTTGCCAGGAACTTTTGATATGCTTTCTTCTTTTCCTTCACTGCCTCTTTAACTTCCTGTGTCCACCAGGGAGTTCTGATTTTTTTTATCTTTGCACACAACCTCACCACATGCCTCTCTGGCAGAATCAATCAATGTTTCCTTCAGAGTTTGCCACTGAATCTCCAAGGTTTGATTCTTGTTCTCAAACTCTTTCATTTTCTTTTCAATAATATTTCTGTATTTTAGTCTACAGTTTACATCTGAGAGCTGCTCAACTCTTATTCGCTTTAAAACTTTCTTACATGTTATTCTTTTCAATACGAAATTCAATTTTATCCTGCTCAAGACTAAATAGTGATCACTTCCAATTTCAAATCCTCTGTACACTCTGGTGTCCTGCACCAGGGAGAAAACATCACTATCAACAATAACATAGTCAATGAGACTTTTCTTATTCCTAGCCTCTTCTCTCCATGTGAATTTGTGCACATTTTTATGTTGGAACATGGTGTTAGTAATAACCAGTCCATGTCCTGAGCAGAAATCCAACAGATATTTGCCATTATTATTAGCTTTGCTCTTTTCTCCAAATTTTCCCAAAATATTTTTGTATGTCTCACAATCATTTCCTACTCTACTATTTAGATCCCCAACAAGGACCAACTTTTCCTTTTTCATTGTGTCAGTTGCTTTTTCTAAAGCCTCAAAAAATTCCTCCACTTCTACCTTAGTAGAACCTTCTGTGGGACCATAGGCACAAATAAGTCTCATTGTCCAGTTCCCCATTCTCATATTTGCCCACATTACTCTACTTGAGACTGCCTGCCATTCAAGAAGATTAGCCTCGTATTTTGTGTTGAATACTATGGCTACTCCTTCTTTTCCTTGATTGTTATTGCCTGAATATAACATTTTGTATTTATTGCTCAGAAAGATCTCACCAGTTTTGGTCTTTTTTGTTTCAGTCACCCCTATTATGTCGATCTGGTACTTATCTAATTCCTCAGCTAGCTCCATTTCTTTGCCATTCAGGCTTCTTACGTTGATAGTACCGATCTTTAACTCTGGTGATGTTGAGTTGGGGTTTGTTGAAAAATTGGTTTGATATTTGAAATCAGCACACCCAAATTAGTAAAAAACAAGTCTCATATAAAAGTCAGCAAAAATTGTGTTGGACTGTGTTATTACACAAATCTTGCATGTTTGAAAAATAAACTTAAAAAAATAAAAATGAAAATGCATATCAATGATTATAATTTTAGTTCAATATATTCTGGATATATTAAGCTGTGTTAGAAAAAAAAATTAATATTCTAGGACTAATAGTTTTTAAGATATCTTGCCAAAACCAACTGCAATGTTTTAAAATTTAAAAACCAGAGAAAAATCAATTTAAAATTTATAACTATAACTCAAAATGTAGGAAGTTTTTGAGTACAAAAATTACGGAATATATTCTTTAGTATATAAACTTTATAAAAACAAAAAAAAAATTTTTTCTTATTTTTACCTTAAACCTATGGTTTTTTTTTTTTTTTTGGGGGGGGGGGGGGTACCCTTAAGGGAATGTTCCATGGAATTGGCAGTAGCACTGGTAATAAGGCTGTAAGTTCAAATTATAGGCCGGTCTGTACATCTGGAATTGTGAAGGTACTGGAGAGATTGGTGAGAAGGATACAGAAATGGGTTGAATAACAGCAGAATTCTCTGTGGATACCAGCATGGTTTATTAAGGGGGAGATCATGTTTCACTAACTTATGTACTATAACAAGGCAACAAATACCTTGGACAGGGGAGATGCATATACAGTGGCATACTTGGATTTTGCAAAGACTTTTGATAGAGCATCCACACAAGCTCTTAAATAAACTGAAACACATGGGAATGAATGACAGACTTCAGAGTTGGATCAGTGACTGGTTATCTGATAGGTATCAGAAAGTTGTGCATGATGCCATTGTATAAGCCTTGATCAGGCCTCATATGGATTACTGTGAACAGATTCAGTCGCCAGGTTTTCACGGTGACCAGGATATGTTGGAAAGGGTCCAGAGAAGATTTACAAAGGTGATCAGTAGTCTGGAATGTGGAGTACGAGGATAGATTGAGAGAATACAAATTGCAGAGCCCCGTGAATAGGAGGAAGATATGAGCGAGACGTATATGCTAGTCAGGGGTTGTTATCGGTTGATATGGCAGAGATTTTTCATAGAATGGGAGGGTAGAACAAAAGGTCATTGCTGGAAACTGTATAAAGAGTGTGAGCAGAGGAGAGAGGTGTAGGTTCTTTGCGTAGAGTGGTTGGCGAGTGGAATGCATTGCCTGAGTGTGTTGTGGGTGTAGACACGTTGCATCAGTTTAAAACATGGTTGCATGGGCTTCTTCTGTTGCATCAGTCTTATGACTGGTAGCTCAGCAGCATTTCCTTCCATTCTTCTCTTCTGTTTGCTTTCCTCTTTATTTTGTAGTATGCTTTTAGTCCAGTGTTTTGTTTTATTTGATCAAAGTATCTTTTCCTTGGTCTTCTTTTTCCTTTGATTTTGCCTTCCATTATTCTTCTCGTCAGACTTTCATGTCGTAAGATATGTCCAATCCATCTATCTCTTCTTGTTATTAATGTCTTTATCAGTGTTCTGGGTTCATTAAGCACTTCAATAGATTTTTTGTCTGTCCATTTTATCTTTTGCATTCATCTCCAACACCACATTTCAAATGCCTCCAATTTTCTAATATCTCCTGTTCCCATTGTCTGTGTTTCACTGCCATAAAGTGCTATACTCCATACATAAGTTTTTTCCTTAGTTGTAGACTTAAGTTTCCTTTTAATACCTTTTCCATTTTATTGAATTGGTTTTTTGCTATGCTTATTCTTATCTTTACATCTTCTTTTGATCTTCCTTCCTCATTTATTGTACTCCCTAGGTATTTGTAATTCTTTACTTGTTTTATCTCTTTCCCATTTAATTTAATTTTCTTTATGATCTTTGGTTTCTTGCTTGCCAGTAGGATTTTGGTTTTTTCAACATTTATTTTCATGTGGTATTTGTTAAATATTTCATTTGTTGTTTTGATTAACTTTTTTTATCTTCTTCTGCTGTTTGCTATGAATGCAATATCATCTGAAAATCTGAGGCAAAATATCTCTTCTCCATCAATCTTTATGCTGCTGCTTGTCTTTTCTTTAATTTCTCTGATGGCATTTTCAATATATATGTTGAAAAGCAAGGGTGATAATATGCACCCTTATCTTACTCCACATCTAATATGTACAGTTTCTTCCTTATTATTTGTTCTTATGTATCCCATTTGTCTTATATATATATATGTTTGATCACTCTTCTATTATGGAATGTGACTTTTCTTCATAATATTCCACATCATCTTCCAATGAACCTGGTCGGCTAAATCCCAATGGCAATTTGGGATTTAGCCGACCAAATTGTATTCTTATTGGTTAAACCAAAATAAAAAATGATGGTACAACATGACAAAATTTCATGCCGGCTGGGGCGTCGCCCGGTTAAACAAGTCCCCCGTTGTTTTCGCCAGGGAACCAGGGCGAACAGCGAAAAGTCAGCTACTGGAACAAATCTGAAAACAAACCCCAACTCAACATCACCAGAGTTAAAGATCGGTACTATCAACGTAAGAAGCCTGAATGGCAAAGAAATGGAGCTAGCTGAGGAATTAGATAAGTACCAGATCGACATAATAGGGGTGACTGAAACAAAAAAGACCAAAACTGGTGAGATCTTTCTGAGCAATAAATACAAAATGTTATATTCAGGCAATAACAATCAAGGAAAAGAAGGAGTAGCCATAGTATTCAACACAAAATACGAGGCTAATCTTCTTGAATGGCAGTCAGTCTCAAGTAGAGTAATGTGGGCAAATATGAGAATGGGGAACTGGACAATGAGACTTATTTGTGCCTATGGTCCCACAGAAGGTTCTACTAAGGTAGAAGTGGAGGAATTTTTTGAGGCTTTAGAAAAAGCAACTGACACAATGAAAAAGGAAAAGTTGGTCCTTGTTGGGGATCTAAATAGTAGAGTAGGAAATGATTGTGAGACATACAAAAATATTTTGGGAAAATTTGGAGAAAAGAGCAAAGCTAATAATAATGGCAAATATCTGTTGGATTTCTGCTCAGGACATGGACTGGTTATTACTAACACCATGTTCCAACATAAAAATGTGCACAAATTCACATGGAGAGAAGAGGCTAGGAATAAGAAAAGTCTCATTGACTATGTTATTGTTGATAGTGATGTTTTCTCCCTGGTGCAGGACACCAGAGTGTACAGAGGATTTGAAATTGGAAGTGATCACTATTTAGTCTTGAGCAGGGTAAAATTGAATTTCATATTGAAAAGAATAACATGTAAGAAAGTTTTAAAGCGAATAAAAGTTGAGCAGCTCTCAGATGTAAACTGTAGACTAAAATACAGAAATATTATTGAAAAGAAAATGAAAAAGTTTGAGAACAGGAATCAAACCTTGGAGATTCAGTGGCAAACTCTGAAGGAAACATTGATTGATTCTGCCAGAGAGGCATGTGGTGAGGTTGTGTGCAAAGATAAAAAAATCAGAACTCCCTGGTGGACACAGGAAGTTAAAGAGGCAGTGAAGGAAAAGAAGAAAGCATATCAAAAGTTCCTGGCAAATAAGTCAGCTTTTACTCTTACAGAATACAGAGACAAATGTAAGAAAGCTAAACATTGTGTAAAACTAGCTAAACAAAAGTCATGGGAGGACTTTGGCAAGAATATAGAAAATAAATATCAAGAAGGTGGCAAAATATTCTGGAGGTTGTTGAAGAAGCTTAGGAATGGAGGAAAGAGTGCTGTAAAAGGAATTAGAGATGATAAAGGTGAAATGAAAACAGGAGAAAAAGATATCCTTGAAGTATGGAGTAATTACTTTGAAAAACTGCTAAATGAAACAAGCAGTGATGACAGCACAGTGATAAAAAACACTGACCAGGCATGCAGTCAGGAATACATATCCATACTTGAAGTAGAAAAAGCCATCAAAGGCTTGAAATGTGGAAAGGCAGCAGGAGTAGATGATATTCGACCAGAAATGCTGAAGTATGGTGGTATAAGAGTCTTACAGTGGCTGCACTGCATAGTTCAGGAAGCCTGGACAGAGGGACGAATTCCCGATGATTGGAGTAGAGCTCTCATAGTACCCATATATAAAAAGGGAAATAAAACTGAATGTGAGAATTACAGAGGTATTTCCCTACTGAGTGTTCCTGGCAAGATCTATGCAAGTATACTTGAGAAACGGTTGAGAAGAATTGTGGAAGAAAAGCTTGGTGAAGAACAAGCTGGATTCAGGCCAAATAGAGGCTGTCAGGATCAGATCTTCACTTTACGACAAATAGTCGAGAAAGCATGGGAATATAACAAAGATCTGTATTTAAGTTTTGTCGATTTGGAAAAGGCATATGACAAGGTGCCAAGAGAGAAGCTATTCAATACGCTGCAGTTATATGGTGTCAATGGGGCATTATATCAAGCAATACTTAGTCTTTATTTGAGTTGTAAGTCAGCAGTTAGAATTGAAGGAAGTACAGGAAGATGGTTTAATGTTAAATCTGGTGTGAGACAAGGATGTACATTATCCCCTCTGTTATTCATTATCTATATAGATCACATTATGAAGGAATGTGGTATTAAACCTGATATCAAAATTGGAGATGTTAATGTCAGCTCTTTGCTTTATGCGGATGATGTTATACTTCTAAATAAATCCGCTACAAGTCTGCAAGATTCTCTGACTAAATTGAATAACTGTTGTAATAGATATGGTATGAAGGTCAGCAATAAAAAGACAAAGACAATGAAAATAGGCAGAATCATTGAAAATGTCAACTGTGTTGTGAATGGAGAACCTGTGGAACAAGTAAAACATTTCAGCTACTTAGGCACAATTTTTACTGAAGATGGTAAACTAAATATAGAAATAGACAACAGAATCAGCAAGGCTGGTATCGTGGGAAGTCAAATGAATAAATTCATATGGAATAAGAAAGAAATTAATCGGAACACTAAATTAGCTGTATACAAGACGGTGTTCAAACCAATTTTAACTTATGGATCTGAGAGCTGGGTCAGAAGTAAAACACTTGACCAAAGACTAGAGACCGCAGATATGAGAGTCCTGAGAAAGATTAGAGGCGTGAACAGATGGCATCAATGGCAATATCATATTAAAAATGAAGATATTAGGAAAGAACTTGACATTGTCAGCATCCAGGAATGCGTTAGCAGAGCTAATCTCAGATGGTATGGTCACTTAAATAGAATGGGAGAGGAAAGATTAGCAAAACAAGTGTTCTCTGCCAGGTTGGCAGGAAAACGACCCAGAGGAAGACCAAGATATAGGTGGATTGATACGGTACAAAATGCTTTAGACGATAGAAATATAAGATCTGATAATGTTGGAGTCTTGACAAGTAACAGACTGATTTGGAGGAAAATTGTAGATAGGAAGTTAGTAATGATGTAATTTTTTCATGTAGTACTGTCATATCCTGTACACCCCTTGAGGGTACATGGCAGGAATTTGATGATGATGATGATGATCTTCCAATGAACTTTGTCAAATACATTTTCTAAATCCATGAAACATATATGTTTTTCGATTATAGTTCTCAGGCTCAGTATTGCTTCTCTTGTTCCCTTTCCTTTCCTGAATCCATATTGGTCTTCCTCAAGTTGTGAATCTATTCTTTTATATAATCGGTTTTGTATTATTTTTAATAGGATTTTGCTAAATTGTGTGTAATTAGGGCTATTGTTCTGTGTTGGTTACATTGGAGAGCGTTTGCTTTCTTGGGGATTGATATTATCAGGGATTTTGTGAAGTCTTCTGGGATATCTCCATTTTCATATATTTTAGCTATTAGTTCAAATATGTCATTTTTTGTTTCCTCATCCAGATTTTGAAGTGCTTTTCACCTGGGATGTTATCAATTCCTGGGCTTTTCTTCTGGGTTAAGCCTTTAAGTGCTTTTTCAAACTCTTCTTTTATTATTGCTCGTCCACTATTGTCAACTTATGTGTCATTTTCTTCTTGTTCTTCTCCCTTGATACAGGTGTTCAAGATATTTTTTCAAGATAATTAGTTTACCATTCTCATCTATTAAGGCATTACTATGTGTGGCCTTTCTCAGTTTGTTGCTGATTTTTGTTATTTGGTTATAAGCTGTTTCTAGATTTCCTTTATTAAACAGTTCTTCTGTTTTCTTACATTCTTCATGGAGGAATTCTTCTTTTCCTTGCTTACATTTTCTTCTTATCAGATTTTTTAATTTCTTGTATTTTTCTTTGTGTTCTACTTTCTGTATTCTTGTATAGCCTCCTTTCCTCCGTTAAATCTAATATTTCTTCAGTTAGCCATGGTTTTCATATATTCTGCTTTTCTCTTCCTAGAATTTTGATACTAGCTTTTAGGATATTATTATTTATTTGATTTCACTTATTATTATTGTTTGTATTTTCCTTTTCTTGTGTTAGTTTTTTGGTGGTTTCCTGAAATTGTCTTTTGATGTTTTCATTTTTTACTTTCAATATGTTGATCTTTGTATGTTGTTGTTTTTTTAGCTGTTTTCTGAATTTCAATTGTGTTTTCATTAATACAAGGTTGTGGTCACTATCAACATCTGCTCATGGGAAGGCTTTACTAAATTTGACTTGGTTTTTTAAATCTTGCTTTACCATTATATAATCAATTTGTATCTATTTGTGTCTCCAGGTGCCTTCCATGTGTATCTTCTTTTGTGTGTTTGTGATTATTAATTCCTTCTGCATGCAGAAATCTACTACATGTTGTCCTCTGCCGTTTCTCTGTCTTAAGCCAAATTTTCCTACAGTATGTATCCTGCTTTCCTTGCATGGGCATTGTGTGCAATAGTGTGTACCTCTCATGATGAGTCTCTGACTCCACAGAGGTCAAATGTTAATTATAATAACAACAACAACATTTTGCCTTGTTCAACCATTCCTACAATAAGGATGGCGTGTTAGTTTCAAGCTCTACAAACAAGAAATGACAATATTCTTTTTTTTTACAAAATAATATAATCATTTCTTGTGTTTATATGTTAAAAAGATTATTCATTATGATAAGTGCTTCTGAAAAATCAATAACACTTTGATATACTGGTGTGTATATGTAACTTCTTCTTTTGCATTACAGCCGCATGTATGGCCTTGGCTTCCCATTTTTGGGTTTCATAACTCACTACGAGGTGGAGTCATTATCCCCCACGCTCAACCATGTGTAATTGTCTATGAAGAGTTGTGTTCTTAAGACCAGTTTGCCTGCTTTGCAGGAAGAAAACTCCCAGATAAACTGGGGAGAAAACCCGTGCAGCCCATGCCTGGCTAACTTGGCTATGTCTGAGAAAGATCCTGAGCTCCTTATGCCAGCGACGAGAATTGAATGCAGGACACTCCTTTCCCAGACATATGGTTGCAGAGCACGTAACCACTTGGCTAACCGAGCAGACTATGTATGCATACTACAGATGATATTATTATGGAAGTCAACTCAAATAATCAGTTTGTTTATATTAAAATTATTACCCTAGTACACCATAATTTGTGATGATTCTACAAGTGGCATTAACAGGTTATTTAAAAGAATAAGAAAATCATTAAATAAATAAAATCAAAATTTGGCAAAACAGTTTGTGTACTTCATGTATTAAATATCTCTAAGCACATTTAATGTTTTCATACTCAACCAGTCTCCAAGCATTATAAAACTGCTCTTCATTTATTTCTCATACACCGCATATACAACTTGTAAATAACAAAAAGATTACCTCCTCTTCCTATGATTTTTAATACTTTAAATTCTTCCAAGGTTGTAACTTGATTTTCTGAAACAGAAATAAAAACAAAACCTAGTTAGCAACTGATGATCATCTTTCAGCAAAATAAATTAATAAGTTATTTCACATAATTCACAATAAAATTTGTTGATTGTATAAAATTCCTTCTATTGTAAAATGTTTACAAAATAATATCAATAGTAAGAAAAGTAAAAAAAAAAAAAAAAAAAAAATAGAAAGTCTAATTAAATATTAGTAAGATTGAAATCACGGAAATGTTATATTTACAAATTCTGGCAACTCCAGCATAAAAAAAAGGCATAAATTCACATGGAGAGAACACACAAAAAGAAGTGCAGAGAAAATTTGAAATAAGTGACCACCACCTAGTGATAATATCAGGATCAATAATGAGTAATCCACTGAAAAGTAAAATGTACATTCAAGTTTCTAAAATAACCAAAGTAAAGTCAAACTCTCAAACAGGAACTACAGACTTGAATATATACATATATTTGGGGAAAAGCAAAATGAGTTGTAAACAAAAAAAATAAAACTTTAGAGAACAAGTGGTAAAATCTGATGAAGTTATGTGCAAAAAATGCAAAAATACGAGCTCCATGGTGGACACAAGTTACAGAAGCAGTTTACGAAAAGAAAAATCAAAAAATCATTCAAAAGTCAAGATGCTAAACTTAGTAGAGTCTGGAAAATGAAAAATATTTAATGAATGTATTAAATCAGTTCTTTTATATGAATGCAAAACGTGGTTGATTTCAAAGGAAATACAAAGAAAACTAAAACATTCATAAACCAACGTTTGCAGAGCATACTTTGAATTTGGTGGCCACAAATTATTACTAATGAAGACCTTTGGAAAAGAACAAATCAAAAAGTCAACCTTGAAATCAGAAAATGAAAATTTAGATGGATTGGACATATACTTAGGAAAGATCATGAAGAAATCTGTCGTACAGTCTTGGAATGGAATCCACAGAGAAAAAGCGTGGCCCTCCTAAAAATACATGGCAGAGATCAGCTTTAATAGGATATGAGAAAAAGAATTTTACTGAACAAGACCAATAGCAAGGATAAGGAACCAGATTTCTGATGGAATCTGGGAAAGAAGAAGTGACCAAACATTATCATGTGACTATCAGTTCAACATTGAGATTACCTTACCATGCTTGCAGAGGCTGCCAATTAGAAATGTAGGATAGTTGGTCTGTTTGCTTTCCTTTTGAGTGCCTGCATTCATAATCATGCCTTTGTGTCTAAGAAGATGCCTCAACAAAATACTAACTTACTTTTTCTGCATTATGCAACATGAATAATAGTTAGCATCTAAATATTCACACTGTCGTTAACAATTAAGTTAAACAATAGCAGTATTAAGAACAGCTTCATTTACTCCAAATTTTCTTTAAGTTTTTCATAGCTTGGCTTGGTCATTAGCATATCTACTCTCCAACTGACAGGTATGGGTTCAAATCCTACCATGGACATGTTTTGTGTGTGTGTGTTTTGGTAGAAAACTATCATAAGACCACCATCCTGCTTACTGGAAGCTTGAAAAGTTCCAACCAACAATATACTAATGTACTATATGCTAACAACCTTTCATATGTAGGATTCAAATAAAGAGTTCACATGAAGAATTAATTATAAAATAAGGCATAGATGCATACCAAAACACTAGCCACTTCATTCAAGATATGCACAGATATAAGAATAACTGTATAGTTCTCGAATTACAGCACAGCTTAGAGAAGAAGAAAAGAAAAAAACTTTCTGACAACTGCCCATTTCCTATACAAACCATAATCATCACCCCCCCTGTGAAATGCCTCAGGATTCTACACCTAAATACTTCTTTCTGTGGTAGTTTCAGTTATTAAATGGTTAGAACTATTTTTCTGGTGAAATATTAGAATAAAACATTCTTAAAGTTTATATATATATATATATATATATATATATTAAGATTATTCCAAATATGAAAAAGAAATAATTACTGCTCTATGCTGAATATTAAGATTATCTTGGAGTTACAAAATATAGGAAATAACTTAGAAGACTCTAAAACGAAATGCCCACTGCTAGACTTTTTTTTTTTTTGTCGTTATGCAAAGTTATGTCGTTATACAATTCTGTACTTATTCCGCTTCCCTCAATACCGCTTTGAAGTCCTAATTATAGTTTAAGATTTCTTTCGGAAAGATATCATTTTATTCTTCACCGAAACTGGTGTAAATAATTAACTGACTGTGTCATTCTCTGGAACAATACTGTTACGAGTTGAAAACTTTCAAATATATGGTTGCGACAGCGTTCAACCATTCTTTCAATTTTATTTTCTGGGCAGATTTTGAAGCATTCAAGAACAATGTAACATATTTGGGGAGAATTATTTTTTTTACAAAACATTCCATTTTCAAATCCACTGATAAATGTATACTTTAATCAGAAGGAAAAAAAAAAAAAAAAGTCGTTTCATTTTACGCGCGTTCCACCAAAAGAAAACCGTACATTGTTTCTTGTTTCAATAAATAGATCTACTACTAAGTTTAAAAAAAAAAAAAAGTTCTGAACTACAAAATTGAAACATTACCAGGTGAAATTACAATAGTTTCACAGGTCATCAATTTCTGACTACTGCATTCCTATATTTCTTATTAATCCAAAACTACAAGCTATATCTATCATTGTTACTTGGCAAACAAGAGATCCCTTGTCCCCCGAACACACTACCTCAGTAATAAAGGGAGGGGGGGAGGGAACCTTCCTCAAAACACGTGTGTTGGGAGGAGGGGTGACTCGCACAAACGGAAGTCGAGGAAAGATATTCATCTTCAAAATAGTATTTTAAAAAAAAAACGATAAAAGTTTTTAAGAACACAAGGATAAACTCCTTAACATCTCATGTGCTCTAGAAATTATTTTTATAAAAGTTTGACAATTAATTACGTGCAATCATAATAAAAATCAAGAATCATAAAGCATACATTAATTTCACTTCTCAACCATCGAATATTTATGGATATCTACTGGTATGAGCTATTTCCTTGTTTTACCCAATTAATGGAATAGCTTCTTAAACTCACAAAGTGGTATACTTTTCAAAATATCTTACTCGTACTCTACGAACCTACAAGATAAATTCGATTATGGCGGCCGATAGTTTTTCATAACGTTGACGTCACGGGAAGAAACGTTATCGTTGGTCAGAAAACCAAAGGTGGAAATGAATAGAGGGATACGTGATGAATATACATAATATAATATTAGTTGTTTACATCATATTTAAACTTTTTGTCTTATGTGGCTCAGGGGATGTGAAAATTTCTGCTGAGTAGTAGAGCCGGTTCTGGCATATTCATCACTCCACGAAAGTATACAGTTCAAGTAATTCTTAAGGTTATTATTCTCCATTGACATTCTAAGAAAAGATAAACTGAAAATCGATAACTGTTGAATAACAGTTTAACGAGAGGTATGATAGGGACGTGAATACACATGTCATGTAATAATAACAACAACAATCTCGCGATGAGCATTTAGACTTATAGAGATACTCGGTTAATAATAATAGACAAAAAGGGAGGCTGGTCCATAAGCGTTATATCGGGATAGATTTATAGATTTGGCTCACTACGGTATTATTAATTGGTAGAATAAAATGTAAAATATCATTCGTACCCGTACTTTAAAGTGAGTATGCTGAAAAATATAATCTAAAAATAAAACCATATCCAAGCGCTTAAAAAAAATAAAAAAAAAATACTTTTAATATATAAATGAAGGGTAAAATTGCTTTCTAACATTCAAGACAAATATTTCCACAGTATGACTTATATAATATAAGTTATATTATTGTTTGCCAATAATTTTACACTTTTTTTTTAAATTAACTCTACATAAGAGAGGTCGCAAAACCTATAACAACAGTAACTACCGAGTGTGGTTAAAGAGAAAGAAGGAATATATTAACATGTCTTTTGAAAAGATAGGTAAAATAGTATTGGGAAGGTTGTTTCGAAGAACAAATATGAAGAAGATGAGAAGTTGGTTCCATATGTTTGGAGTTGAATTATGTACGGATACATAAGCATATGTAAATAGATACATACACTATTGGAAAGAAGTCTAAGGACCCTCCCAGTGGTTAAATTCTAAACGAATAAGCTCCGAGGCCACTAAAGTAAGAATCAAAAATATGAGGCTATTTCTAGATTGTCAGAACATTTTTTTTAAATTAAATTTATTTATTTATTCTGGTGGAGTTAAAGCCATCAGGCCTACTCTTCCCCACCACCAGACATTAGATACAAATGCAAAATTACAAACTAATATAATGTTCTAACATTAAAATATAATTCAATTTAAGATAACATCAGGTTATGTGAGCGATGAAAAAACAGTAGGCCTATTCAGCTTGTTACGTAAATGCAGAAAAAAAAAAATGGAAATACAATAATGATGAAATAAATAACTCAAATTCCTTAGTAGATTTGTAATTTAACTTATTTAGACTGTAGAAACATCGAACAATTATTGTCTTAATTATATTAATATTTGAATGAATATGCTGTAAAATGTAAAATAATACTGTAATTTTTTAAAGATAAAGTTAGACAAACATATGCGTTTAATCAGAAAATTAAATTTGAAATATAACTAGTGAAATGTACAGGAAAGTGCACAAAAATATCTGGGCTTATATAATTAAATAATGTTTGTTTGTCAATCGCTGCAAGATAACGTATTACAGGAAGTTCCAAACCTCCCCGTTCCTTTCATCATACGTTCGTAATCAGGAAAATTTTGACATTGACTTTATATACTAATTCAAAACTGTAAACAATTGTTGAATAATAACACAATAATGTAGGCATAATTACCGTAAAGGGAGAAAAGTCACAAAACAGAAAAAAGTTCCGGAGCCGAGCCTCGGCTGAATTTAGCCACTGCCCCCCCATGGACAAGATGCATCGTACCATGTAACGAGTCAGGTGTTTGTAGCAACTAGCAAGTATAAGTTGGAGGAATATGATAATATGATGCTCAAGTCAGTGCAATTGTGTCCAGGCGAAATGGCTTCGAGAAGGACTCTGATAGATTTTGAAAGATGCATTGTGATAGGATGCTATGTTGCAGGCCTATCCGTTCGGCAAATTCCTCCACCCCGAATCAATAATCAGTGATATCAGTTGAACTTGACCTTAGGGTGCTAGAAAGGATAATATGTAAAAATATTCGTCGGCCGGCAGTAGAATGCGAAGTCCGGGAATCGATTTGCAGACAAATCGGCACAAAAACATTCAAATGGTAGGTAGGACTGCAATACTCAGCCCCAGATTACCCGAACCAACATGCAGTGTCGCGAAAAATAGGACGTGAGAGTTTGAAAAGCAGTGTTATGGAGTAACAAATCACGCTACACCCTCTACTGAGCATATGGGGTATGTGGGTATGGCAGATGCCTGGTGAAGTCTCTTACCAGAGTGCATAACCCCAACTATGAAATTCTGAGGTTGTGGTGTGATGATATGGTTCTGTTTCTCCTGGTTTGGCCTCAAGCTTCTGTTTATGGTGCCAAGAATACTGAACTCTGAAAGGTATCGAAACATTCTTGGCAATGTAATGCTTTTCACTTTGTGGTGTTTCTATGGAACTGGGGATAGCAAGACATCATGTTATAAGGCTGAAGCTGCTCTGTGACTACGCGGTTTGTAGATATGAATGCAACTACACTTGACTTGCCTCCTCAGAGCCCTAATCTAATCTTATTGAATATCAGTAGGATTAACTGGAACGTCGGGTTACGACAAGGGACGTCTGCCCTACCACAGTCCAGGATCATATTACATGCCTACAGGAAGAATGGCCCAAAATTCTCATTGATCACTGTCGTATGCTTGTGGAAAGTATGCCCCGTAGGATTGCTGCAGTCATCGCAGCGAAAGGAGGTCCTGCATCATGTTAAGGTGGGCGACATGGCTGTTTGTTCCTCACACTATGGTGTCTGTTGACTTCTTTTCAAGCAGTATACATATGAATGCATAAAGCAGTGACTGCTTTACTCAGAATGGTAGTGACAGGTTCGGTGGAGAAAGGCATTTGAAAGTAAAAGCGTAATGCATAAAGTGCTTATGAAAAAGTGACTGAAGGAAGTCTCTAACCTACTAGCCCAATTCTGTATATCTATATCTCGTACAGTTGCTAGGTTTTGGTGTATCATCCCCAAATGTGAGAAAAATATTCTAAGGTCTGTCAAATTTGGGATTTAGGGTTAGAAGTGTAACAGGAGAGAGAGAGAGAGAGAGAGAGAGAGAGAAGTGTTTCGAACGAAAAAGAACATCACGTTTGTTGAAAGCCGAAGCTATGGATGTTTATATGTTTATTCCAAGATAAGCTGTGAGTCAGTCCAAGAAGAGAAAACTAATCTTAACTGAAAACTCAGAACATTATCAAAAGTTAGAGAGAGAGAGTGGAGTAGGATCTTTATTTTGTGCAATGACTATGCTTTGATAGCATTAAAATTCATTAGATTAATTCATCCCATTTGAGAATGGTAAGATCAGTGTTTTAGATATTGTGATATTGGTTTTAGCAAATCTTAAAGGTTGAATCATTTGATTACTACAAGGGTTCTCAAATGAAGAAGAGGAACAGAAAGTACTATCATCAGCAAAACTATGGATAGGATTTAGGTTAGAAATAGGAGGAAGAGCAGGGGGCAAAGTACAGAATCTTAGGGTACAGGAAGCCATCCGCCATGACATGAAAAGAATGACCATAGCAGAAACTGGCAGTAATCACAAAGAGCAAGAGGGAGATCATAAAATGGTAACACAAGGCTTCTCTAAGCCTATCCATGGTCATTTTCCAAAGGCCACTAGAGTTAGTGAGGATATATTCTATAGAACAAGAATGGCAGAATACATATTGGTGATAATTAACTGATGTGTTTCCAGGTAGTGAAGAAGCTGGTTATGGATGACAACCTCCATCACTTTGTAGAGTATAGACAAAGGGCAATAACTAACTTTCATCTCCCCATTTTAGGGAATGATTGTTGCTATTGAAAAAATATACAAAGCAAGTCAGATATAACTATCAAATAATAGACTTCAAGTATAAAATTACTCTCCCTCCCCGAAAAAAAAAAATAAAAATCCCTGATAATTGTAGTGTACTCAAATTTTTGTTTATTTTTAAATAAGCAAAAGTAGCATTCACTTCAATTTATTACTATTAATATTAACGTCATTAGCCAACTTCGTTCATCATAATTTCTTTTCTAAGTTTCACTCCAGTTTTCCCTAATCCTTCGCTTAAAGTCATTGAACATTAATGCAATCACTATACACACAATCCATTCACTACACCATAAGAAAAATATACTCTTTATCCCTTTGCTGGCTATACTCGACTCCCAAAAAAATACCCGTTTCTGTTTCATTAAACATCCTCCCATCCTATCTACTATTTTTTAGAAGCTGCATTTCTGCAACCATTTTCAGAATCACATTTTGAAATATCTTCGTTATCCACGTCTAGAAATTCTATAATATATCATGAACCCAGTAATCCAGATGAACGCAGCAAAAGCCATTGGTATTTTTCATGACTTGACGTTTCCAGAAGTAAGACCTTATAGTTTGATTCCAGTCAGTGACTAGCGGAATGTTTCATGCTCCTTTTTTTGGTTGATCTCTGGCTCAGACAAGTAGAATTTTCCTTCCTAAAAAAATCTTCTCTCCAAATTAGAATTAAAAAATTAATAATAGTAAAAAAACATGTTCTCGTCTATCACATCACAGAAGTGCATTTATCCTTAAAGATCGAGAGAAATTCTTGGATACAAGGACGCCCGAAGATAGTTCTAGTCTAGTCGCGAACGAGGGGAACTTTTTCTAGGACTTTCTTCGACCGGTAAGGGCTAAAATCGTCTACTCCCAATAAGGAAATAAAACGCGCTAGCTGATATATGCTCTACATATGGTCATATTATAAAAATCCTATTCGTCCCCAAATGTTCAAAACCCCTCATCCCGGTTTTTTTTTTTATTTTATTATTATATGCTCCAATAAGTTAACAGAGATTCCATAAAGTGTCTAGTAGTTCTGGTGCTGTATCATTGTTTGGAGAATATTTCCGTTGTTCGAAAACCGTTCCATGAAGGAGAAGTCAATAAATAATAAGCATAGGTAGCGTCGCGTGTCCATTTCGTTTGGGTGTGCTGTCGTGTGGCTTATGCAACCAGCGCTACAAAATTTATGTCAATTTGACCGTATGATTGCATTTTATCGATTTATGAAAGTTTTAAGAGTGCATAGCGCATCAGCGCTCACCTTAATTGGCTGAATGCAATTAATCATAAGATAACTTTGAATACTTTAATTTATTAATTAATTGTAACGAATTCAGCGTAGAGTGGGGGAAATGTGTTTTTTTAAAGATATATTAGAAAACAGGAAATGAAATAGAAGGAGAATTCTATATTTGGTTGGTATATTTGAATTACTCAAAGGTAAATTTGGAAGAGGAGGACGAGGATTAGCTTTTTCGACTACAATCATACAATTCACAAAAGCGCTGGCAGAAAACGGGACGATCAGTAGATTGTTAACACTGTTTCCCATTGTAAATATGGGAAAAAAAGTTATAAATTATTTATAGAAAATTATATTAAAAACTTGTTTATATTGGTGTCCTAAATATGTCGGTTCACACTTCACTCATGCAAAACAAAAACATCAACTCACCACAAATGACAATGAATTGGATTGGCTCGCACAATAACCAATTACAGCCACTGATTTCCGGATGATGTCTCAGTGCACAGCCTCCCTCGCCATCAGGGTGGATTAAAACCACTGAAAGGCTAAGAATTTGACCGACTGCGCCATCTATACGTCTGTTCAAGGGGACTCAAAGGTGTCCATATTTGTGAACTCATACCTAGGCTATTAACCTGAATGGCATACAATGTTTTATTTATTATTTGTATTTATGTCCAGCTCCTATTTATTATTATGTGACACCTCCAGGGAGTTCAAAGACTCATCGAGGGACAGTGTGCCAACAGCATCGAACGATTGAATCCCTTTGAACTACTAATCGCGCTCAAACTTGCTTAACTTTTTGCTGAGCCATTAGTAGCAGTGGCTCTACCAATCGACCAACCTTTGATGGCTGAAGAATTAGTATACCGTATTGTTTAATTTTAGGAATCACGCGAAGCCAGAAAACAAGGAATTGTAGAACCGAGATTTAAGTAAAAATGTTTTAATATAAAAACACGACTAGTTTCGGCTTTTAACAGCCTTCATCAGGTGACATTATAAAAGAAAGAAAAAAAAAAACACTAAAACACTGTTTTAGTACATGCTAATAGCATCTCGTGAACATGATTTCAGCTGAATGATTATCTGGGAGGTTATAGCTTAAGTTATTATTTAGATGAACAGGATTGAAGACGATTTCCCTAGATTCCACGATTTCTCTCTCTCTAGTTAATCATTGCAACGGAAGATGTTAGTAGATTTTTCCCAGCAGAATTTGTGACATTGGCATTCATCGTTATTTCATATATACATATGCCCATATTTACATGTAGAAAGTATTTTACCTTGGGTATACTAAATGTTAAAGATACCAAGCTATTTTAAACCTGATTTTGCTCTATTTCCCAAGTAAGCAAACAGACAAATAAGTCAAGTTTGCGCCTGCACGTAATGCAAGTCTAGCTGACCCGGCAGGTAGTGCAAGACCAATGTAACTCATGGTAAAAGTAGAATAAGCTCTGATCACTAATCTTGATATTTACCCATAATGCAAAGCACATCTCCTGGAGGAGATGTATGATGCTTTGTATTAAAGGCAAGGGGCCACTACCCAGACCGGTTTCGACCTTTATTGAGGTCTCATCAGTGGGAGCCAGGCTAGAAATATCAAGATTTTAGTAATATAGAGCTTATAAGTATTTTACCAGAACAAGTTACCATAAAGAGTTTTAACCTTATTAAATAAAAATCTCAGGAGGAGATATATTGGTCTTGCACTACCTGCCGGTTAGCTAGACTTGCATTACGTGCAGGCGCAAACTTGACTATATATATATATATATATATATATATGTAGAAAGTATGCAATAAATATATATATATTGTAATGGTACATTTCAAAAAATAAGTATTTAATGACTTAAACCGAGATAAAATATGAAGTTTTAATGAAAATGATACAACTAGTTTCAGCCTTCTTCAGGTATTCACTAAAGGTAGAACACAGTAATAAAAAATTGAAGTTACAAAAACTGAGAATTACAGGCAAAAAATGCAATATATAATTGACACAAAAACGTTGTATTTTTTATGACTTGATAAGGCACTAGCTCGCTGTCTCTTGTAAGCAATGTCCCTCATGCATCTGCCCTATCCAGTCATGTTCTTTTCTCAAACAATCCTCACGATGATTTACAGAGTAACTCAGTTTGCTGGGATAAATCGGAAAACATTTTTCGCTGCAGTGATGAGTTTGAAAGGTAAATCGTGGAGTCCAGGGAAATCCTCCTTAATCCTGAACATTTGAACAACAATTTGAGTTACAATCCCTGATAGCCATGCTGCAGCTGTTCAATACTGGTGTTCACAAGAACTTGCAAGGAACAAACAATAGCGCGTTAAACAGAACAACTTGAAAAATACAACGTTTTTGTGTCAATTATGTATTGCATTTTTTGCCTGTAATTCTCAGTTTTTTTTTTTTTGTAACTTCAATTTTTATTACTGTGTTCTACCTTTAGTGGATATCTGAAGAAGGCTGAAACCAGTTGTATCATTTTCATTAAAACTTCATATTTTATCTCGGTTTAAGTCATTAAATATTTATTCTTTAAAATATATATATATATGTAAAAAGTTTTTTACCTTGGGTACATGTTAAAGATACCAAGTTATTTAAAATATAAACCTGTTTTTACTCCATTTCCCAAGTAAGAAAACAAACAAGTCAGTCAAGTTTGCGCCTGCAAGTGTAGCTGACCCTGCACGTAGTGCAAGTCCAAGGCAACTCATGGTAAAGGTAGATTAAGCTCTGATCACTATTCTTAATATTTACCCTTAATGCAAAGCACATCTCCTGGAGAAGATGTATGATGCTATGTATTAAAATCAAGGGGCCACTACCCAGACCGGTTTCGACTTTTTATTGAAGTCTCATCAGTGGGAACCAGACTACGAAATACTAAGTTTTAGGTAATACAGAGCTTATAAATATTTTGCCAACACAAGTTACCATAAGGTGCTTTGACCTTATTAAATAAAAATCTCAGGATGAGAGATAGATGTAGAAAGATTTTCTACATCTATCGCGAAAAGGATATGGCTTGATAAGGCACTGGCTCGCTGTCTCTTGTAAGCAATGTCCCTCATGTGTTCCTCCATATGTAATTCAATAGATTTGTCCGTCTGTCCAAAATAAGGAATGTCACAATCACATCATATTTTGTACACACCAGGATATTTAAGATGATGATGACAAGGTTTTGGGTGGCTTATTAAGGATCGGATTTTTGGAAGTGGAGTGAACAAGTTCTGATATTGTATTTTCTTAGAACCCTGGCTAATTTTTGTGAAACTAAACTTATTAAGGAATAGATATATTGCCTTTAAATGTATTAATTTCTTCTGTGTGATGACTAGGAGAATTAAGAAGGAATTTTTCAATAATTCTTTCAAAATATATATATATATATATAATGTTTCTATTTCTATCCCACCTATATGCTTCAAACTTGTACTAGTGGCGGATTACCCAAGAGGCGTGCGCCTAAGAGCCCGTCGTCTCCAGGAGCCTCAAAAATTACATTGCAAAAAGATAATATGCCTCTAAAAATTTAATGAACGTTTATATTTATTATTTTGCGCTCATGGCCTCAAAGGAACATAATCCACTACTGACCTGTACGACAATGAACGAATTCACTAGAAAATATACACAAATCCACAAAAGGTTTTTAAAACACTGGAATAAAATATACTACATTTTAGCATTTTAAGTATGACTAGGAGAATTAAGAAGGAATTTTTCAATAATTCTGTGCGAAATAAAGACAATAAAGACTGTGCGAAAGTAATTCCTCCACACTGATAGCCCATATAATAGTCAGTGACACTATTTCTGAAAACAGCAATTTCTTTCCATTTCAATGTATTTTCTCCCTCCTGCAAACCCCCCCCCCCTCCTCCCAGATTTATCTCAGTAAGTCTTCAGGTTAGTTTTCTCCATTTCCCTGCCTCTCTGAAATATTAATTTTCAAAATGAATATAGATACATTACTATTTGCAGATGATCAAATAGTATTAGCTACTACATCAGAAGATGATTTACAAAGATCACTAAATTCATTAAATGATATCTCAAAACGATATAATATGACAATATCCAAAGAAAATACCGTAATAATAATGGCATCCAAAGGAGAAAACCCAATAAGAAGTAAAACAGCGATAGATAATAAAATATTACAACAAGTAAATACTTTCAAATACTTAGGATGTGATTTATCATATGAAGTAAAAAAAAAAAAAGACATAGACACTAAAATATCAAACTTTGTTAAAGTAAATGGCATAAGAAATAATATATTTAAGCCATCCCTGTCAAAACCATCTCTACTATGTGGAAGCAAAACATGGACCACAAAAGGAAAGATGAAAAAAATTCAAACAGCAGAAATGAAATTTCTCAGAAAAACAGCTGGATATACTAATAAAACAAGTAATAACACATAAGTGGGACCATAAAACAAATGAAAAAAGTTTACAATCCCTGAATATAAAACCAAATAATTGCTACATAGGACAGTATAAACAAAAATGAATAGAACATTTAAATCGAATGGACAACAACAGACTACCGAAAATATTATACAAATATAAAATAAGTGGGAAAAGAAGAATCGGAAGACCAAGAATGCAATGTCATGAGACCTCGATTTTAAAGATTTAAAAATTTTAAGATATCGATTTTAAGCCACCTGGCCTAAAATCCATGTTAGGAAGAAGAAGAAGAAGAAGATAATTATTTTCTTTATATGCTGCTAGCCATGATTTGGGATTTCTTTCATTCTCAACGTCCTTGAAGTGTTCCAATCGGCATATTTCACCAGATCCACCAGTCTATCCTATGTAAAAAAACTAGGTGTCTACAAGATTGGTTGCACAATTGCAACTAATCTTGTAGACACCTATTTTTTTTAGCAGTGGATGTGAAGGTTTCAAATGTTCAGAGATTTTGTTGAGTGGGCAAAAGACGACTTTTATGTTTTTTTGGTGAAGCAATCTTGCTATTTTATCTGCGATTGATTGTAATATAGAAGAATCACTGCTCCTTTGTATTCTTTTTTTTTATATATTGTTTTGGAGGTTGAAATAGAATTTTTTTGACTAATGTTCTGCTGTAACAATTTTTTGGAAGTGGACAGAATTGAGATACTGTAGCTCTTGGTTTCTTTTATCTATGATGGTGGAAATATTGTAGGCTCTATCACGTGAGGAACGAATGGTGCCTTTTTTTTGCTCTGGTTGGTGATGAGAGGCTTTGTGTAGGTAACATCCTGTGTTAATTGGTTTCCTGTAGAGTGAGAAGTTGAGTGTCTTTTTTTGTTGTTCTGATATTTTAACTAGTGTATCCAAAAAAGGTAAAGACCTATTTCTTTCTAATTCAACTGTGAATTTAATCCGAGAATGAATGTTGTTACGGAAGGCGACGGAATTTTCTAATTGCATAATATTATCGGTCCAGTTAAATATATCGTCAACATATCTTCGCCAAATTTTTAGTTGTGTTCCTTAATGTTCCAGGGCTAATTTTTCTAACTAGTCTATGTATAGGTCAGCTGCATAGGAGAGAGCCCATTGCTAGTCCTTCTGTCTGTTCAAAGAAATCTTCAAATTTGAAAACTGTACTGTTCATACAGTGTTTAAAGAGGTCCACTGGGATGAGATGTTCTGAAAACAACTAGATGAGTTTTACTACAACAACTTAGAAAAACTTGCTACGGGATAGGCGGAGAAAATGTGTTGTAAGGAAATTATGTTAAGAAATAGTTCTAATAAAGTAAATGTGTCAAACTTGTTTTTTTTTTTATTTTACTTATATATCTATTGGGTGGCGAATATTACAATAGAGTCTTTATTCTCTGAACACCACCTCTGACATTTTGCAATGATGCTCATTTTTTAGCTATAAACTAGAAAGCACTAAACACTATAGGATACCGAATGGTTACCAACCATTTCATTTATTCTATCATATTAACCGGAATAAGATTGGAAGACCATGGATAAATTGAGATTTATAAGTAATCTCAATATGTGCATTAACAATGATAATTTTTGACTTGATGGCCAGACCCTGTGTCAGCGTATCAGTACACATCTTTCTCTCTCTGTGTATCATTAGTTTAATAGCAACTATGCAGATAGTAAAACTAGCTTGATAATTAAAAGTAAAGAACCTATGTATCTTAAGCAGTATTGACAAAGCTCTTTAGTTGGAACGACCCTGGTTTGAATCCCATCTAGGACAAACAAATTTTTATGAGTTTTCAAATGAAGGTTAGTTAGCCATTCTCATACAATATTGTAGGATTTTTCCTCCCGGAAACTCCTGTTTTTCGTCCCGCAACCAAGAAAACCGTCCAGTAGAACACATGCAATTTACAGACAAAAGAATACTTATAGGCATTGGGCTAACCAATTTATCCTCGAATTACGAAATTCAAAGAAATTTGGAAAGTCATGGGCTTGATAAATTTTATGTTCAGTTATACAAACAAGACTGTGACCGGCTTTTAACTTTTATGTATAATCATAAATGCATCTTACTCGCAATGCAATTACGATGAATAAACTTTCTTTAAAATATGATATCCTGTCTTTTTATTACTACATAACAGAGATAGAGAACAAAGATGAAAAGAATACGTAATGTGTAATAAATTACTTTTTCCATTTAGTTATAAAAATGAAATTAAATTAACTGTTCATTTTAGCACCGACCTGGGGAAAGGGACTTATTTGGTTATATGTATTGGATTTTACAATCAAAAATCAATATATATATATTGAAGAAAGGAGGAATGTGTTCACAATTTGCTAACAGTTTGGGGTTAAATCTTTAAAGAAGGTAAAGTGGGAAAGACTGTTTCAAAGAACAGAATTACATAGAATGAAAGAAAAGGCAGGTGCAGTTGGTTCGGATAGTTTATAAATGGACTGCATAAGGTGGTGGTTAGCATTGGCTCTTGTTTTAATGATTTGGGAGGAGAGTGGAAGAATAATAGTGTAGGAAAATAAATGTCTAAGAATGTTTTCAATAATTCTTCGTGAAACTTTCATATTGTAAAGTAAAGAGCAAAAAAAGCGAAGTCTTCGAACAGCATGAGAGTTCAACAAGAAAGAAAGATTGTAAATGGTTGTCAGAAGAAGCTATTCAAATATCACAGGAAAGAAGAAAAATTAAACTTCAGAGAAACAAAGAAAGGGTTAGTCCACTGAGTGCAAATTTCCAAAGACGGGCTAGGAAGAAAAAGAAAAACATCTAAACGAAAGGTGCATGGAAATTGAAGAAAGCAGTATTATGGGTATTTTTCTGTTCAGAAAAATACATAATGTTACAGGGAAGTTTATCTATAGATTAGGAGTTGTAAAAAGTAATTCAGGTAAATGTTGGATGGAAGAAGCCATGAAAAAAAAAAGAATGAAAACCGTTTGTAGAGGATTTACACAAGAAAGATAAAAAATATATTATAGGATAGAATTTGTTGAAGAACCCGTGATAATGAAAAGTGAAGTGATATCAGCAATGAAACAGATACCGAAAGGAAAAGCTCTTGGAGCTAATGGAGTGTCAGTGGAATTATCGACAGCATCTGGGGATGAAGTAGTGAATATATTGACTGAAATTTGTCAACAGGTTTGGAAGAAAACATACTGACCTAGAGATCGGAAAGCATCAATATTCACCCCCCCCACCCAAAATCAAATGCCAGAAATTGTGATAATTATAGAATCATCGCATTGATTGAGAAAAGAACAGGCAGGCTTTAGGAGAGGTAGAGGAACTAGAGATCAAATAACAAATATGAGATGGATTATGTAAAGAACAAGAGCATTTCAGAAGTATTCATTTGTTTTATAAATTATAAGAACGCTTTAAATTGCGTGGATCACAACAGACTGTGTATTGTAATGAGATCAATGGGAGTACCTGAACATCTAATTCTCTTGATAAGAGAAATGTATGACAACCAAGAAGTTTCAGTAAAAAGTCTTTCACTATAAATATTAAAAAGCCCTACCTTTTTAATATTTATAGTGAATATGTTATGAGAATGGGCTGATTTAGACAAAGATTCAGCTGGAATTAAGGTTGGTGGTAGGAAAATAAATCATTTAAGATATGCAGATGATCCCACCCTCACAGCAGAAACTAAGGAAGATCTGGAACAGTTGGTTCTATGGGTTAAGACGGAAAGTCACATAGTCGGGATTAATTTAAACATCAGCAAAACAAAAGTGATGGCTTCTGCAATTTAATGAATTTATAACAGAGGGAGATAAAAAAAAGAAATCGTTGAAAGTTATGATTTACTGGGGTCCTGAATCAGAAATGATGGTAAATGTGAAGATGAAATTAAGAGAAGGATAGTCATGGAAAAAAAAGTGATGTTAAAACCTGACAAAAACTATGAAAGAACGATGTCTATGAAAGTTAGAATTGTCAAGGCAATGGTATTTCCTGTAGTGATGTATGGATGTGAAAGCTGGATTATTAAGAAGAAAGATAGAAAGCGAATTGATTCATTTGAGTTATGGATGTGCAGAAGACTATTGAGAATCTCATGGACCGCAAAACTGACCAATAAGATTTTAGATAATATAAAGACAGAATGCTCTTTGCAGGCGATGATCAATTTCTGAACAGAAATTGATGTATTTTGGACTCGTATATATATATCAGCAAGCAGATAGCACATTCAAGAGAGAAATCATTCCTGCGTCTTTTATTTTCTTTCGGGCGGTAGACGACGTTGTGCTTGAGAATTAAGCAGGAGAGTTAGTGAGATGTGCGTAGCAGAGTGGAGGGCCCTGCCACGATGAATCCTTGGAGGTGTTTCGCAATAATAGTAATTAAAAAGATGCACGGAATTATATATACAAATTATATATATGAATACACAAAATTGTATATCTGTATAGATTTTTTCAATGAAAAAAATAAAGCAATAAACCACCAATATTGAACAATTTATTACTATTATTATTAATAAAAAAAATTCGATGAGTTTTTTTATGAATTTACAGAATATTCTTTCTGTAACAGTTTCCTGGAACACACCATTGGAAATGTCTTGAATTTTCATCTATGAATTGGGAAGTGTAGTTTAAAGAAATTGGGTTGTAAAACAACTACAGGTGCTGGTGTCAATTTAGTATGTGACAACAATTAAAACAAGTAAGGAAATTATCGTAAAAAGGCGGGTTTCCACAAGTATTCTTGCATAACGACTAAATTTGTTAGATTAGCAAAAGCCATTTTTTAGATTATGGACTACAAACGAGTATTTCCTAACCCAAACTACTACGACTGGAACCTTTAATAGTATATAAGTATTATATACCTACACAGTTTTATCAGACCATCGTTTGTGAAACGTTGATATAGACATCATGTATTGTCTAATACAATGATATATACAATATGGGGTATATCATTAGATTGCTATTTGAGGTGACTGGCCAAATTTTCGTAGAGATTGCTAGGTGCCGGCTAGATAGTCTTGCGGATAGCGTCTCAAAACAGCTGTGAGTTCGAAACCCACCTCCTTGTATTGTTCGAATCGGTCCAAAGTAATTTCCGCTGATGGAATTATTTCAAATCACTTGTAGTAGAAATCGAACTCTGATATCAGAAAAAAGAAAGAAAGAAAATGCGTTAGTGGAGTGGTTCAGTGGCGCACTCAGGATTTAATCTTGGAGGGGGCCGAGGGCTCAGAATTTAACCTTTGGGGAGGGGGGGGCGAGTTGAGTAGGCGTTTTGCGAATACACACTACACATCGCATATGACCTATAACTGAGCATCTGCAGTTATAGGTCATATGCGCTATATGATCGCTAATTCATAAGTAGCACACAACATAAATAAAAAAAATGAATTTTAATTAGGAAAAGATTTTTGGAAATTTTTCTAGTGTTTTTTCCTTTTCTTTGGGGGGTGCCTGGGCCCCTTCCCCCCCCTTCTGGGTGCGCCACTGGAGTGGTTACTTATTTATATCTGCTAAAGTCATTAGGTAAGAAACTTTTTGGAGTTCAGCGTATGACCACCACTTCCACTCATCATAAACTTGAAGTCAAGGTCGTCATAACCAGCCTAGGAACTAAGACAATGCCTTGTAGCTGTATGTTTAGACAGCAGCAAAATTGTATATCAACAGCGGATATTTTTTTAATATATATATATATATATATATATATATATATATATATATATATATATATATATATATATATATATATATATATATATATCACTATCAAACTTCGTGAAATTGTAGATTTAATTTAATAAGGCGCTAGAAAGTAAAAACTAATAAAATATATACTGGTGGTGGGAGGACTAGGGGCCATAAATGGAAGCTGGGAAAGAAGGTGGTCAGCAAGGGTGCTAGAGCTAGGTTTTTTTACTTGTAGAGTGGTGAATGAGTGGAATAAGCTGCCAGAGTCTGTTGTGGGTGCCATGACTGTGAATGAGTTCAATGCGAGGTGTGATAGATACTGTGTATGTCGAATAGTTGTTCTTGACATGATGTTAGGGCCTCCCTCGATAAGTCTGTCGACTCCCTGGAGTTGCTCGTAATAATAATAATAATAATAATAATAATAATAATAATAATAATAATAATAATAATAATAATAATAATAAACTAGAAACGTCCACCAAAAATGGTCTGATTGAAAACAAAAATAAATAATCAAAAATTCTAGTAAATGTTAAAAGCTGTCCAGACCTGGTAGGAAAATAACATGCTAATTACAGATTAGATAGTAATTTAAATAATAATAATACGATATCCATACGCAATACAATACGTTAGAGCACATAATAATAATACAATTTATCGTCTTCTATAAAAATATGTTAAATAATTTTGAAATGAATTATAAATTAAAATTTACGGTTTTCCATATCGTATCCAAATTGTCGCCGCTAGAACTGAAACAATTCCATTGACAAGGCACAGAGATTTCTTAAAAAAAGACACATAGCACAACTGAGAATAGAACAGAATCAAAAGACTAGTGAGGAATACCCTCGTGATTGTAATGAACTAAGCTTAAAATGGCCTGAATTAGTTTCCAAGACTAGAGGCTATACCTGGGGGCAATTTTTGAAAGGTTTTTGAAAGCTCACCAAGTCCACCTCTGGGAATTAGGGATTAAATGACACACAAAGTTCAACTGACTAAGTGAACATTGCAGTTGTTGCTAAGCTGCTTAAAACCATGCTGATAAATATTACACTTCAATTGCTTTACATTTTATGTGAAGAAATTAACCAATCTTTTTTCAATTAATTTTTATATATCTTTATTCGGTAATAACACAGTAATGAGTTAATAATCAATAACACTTTTAAAATGTTAGCTTCAGTTGTTGAGAAAAGTAATTTTAAGAATGTCGTATGTACTTTGACTTTAAATTACGTTTTAAAATGTGATACTGGTTTCAGGCAAAATCTCACCGATTAATGGCTATTAATTTTCTTAATGATAAAATAATGTTTCTATATTGCATTACAGTCCTATGGAGTCTACTACTATTTAGTATGGTAAAAAACAACAAAAAGATCCATGTAAAATATTCGGTTACAATTGGTTTTATGTTGATGACATGTATTTGTGAAATTTTCATTGCTTCGTTAATTAATTATTTACGAATATAATATATTTGTTATTTCCAGGAAATCTAACAAATACTTAAACCTTGTAATCTTTTTCTAGCAGTAGCAAATAAAAAAAAAATAATAATACACAACAAAACATTTAAGCAAAGTATTTATTCGAAATAAATAGTGTAGTTAACAAAAGTACAAACCTTTGCTTTTTAAGTGTTGTCGTTTTTTTTTTGTTTTTTTTTTACATTTGTTATTTCCAGCAAATTTAAAAAGCACTTACATCATGTAATCTTTTTCTAGCAGTAGCAAATAAAAAAATATCATAATATCCAACAAAGTACTTAAGTAAAGTGTTTATTCGAAATAAATAATTTGGTTAACAAAAGTACAAACCTTTGCTTTTTAAGTGTTGTCGATATATTATTTTTATTATTATTATTATTTATTCGCATAATTGATACCCAGTCAAAACAAGATATTATTTAAACAACAATCTGACTGATAATACAGAACAATTCAGATTCTACCCAAGAATCTAAGAATAGTCTGTCAGGTAGCACCGTAAAATATGGAGTGTCCCAAGTAATGCTGTTTTTTGTAGATCATGTAGGGTCACTTCGTTAATGTTTAATTGCTGTAAATAGTTGGACAGCTTCTTTGAAATTGCGCCAAGTGCACCGATAACTATTGGAATAACTTTAGTGTGTTTAAGCCACAGCCTCCCAACTTCGATTGCCAGATCTCGATATTCAGTAATTTTTTCCAGTTCTTTGTTGTTAATGTTGTTATCACTGGGTACTGGATATCAATAATTCAAGCGTGTCGATGTTCGATAATTATGATGTCAGATCTATTGTGTTCCAAATGCCGATCAGTATGTATTCAAAAGTCCTAGAGAATTTTTACTGTTTCGTTATCCAATACCGTCTCTATTTTTTTTTTTATTATTATTACGGTGTTTCGGATAAAGTGTACATCCCGAGTTATCAATTCAAAAGAAAATGAAAAATGTTTTACTATATACTATTAGGTTAAAGTTGATATAATTCTACTTTTATTGAGGGAAAAAAAAAAAAAAAATATATATATATATATATATATAGGTTCTTTGCTTTTAATTAGTAAGCTGGCTTTTCTACTTTTCTATCCTCATAGTTGCTATTAAACTAATAATACAGAGAGAGAGAGATGTGTACTGATACGCTGACACAAGATCTGGCCATCAAGTCAAAAAAAAAAAAATATATTTTTTTCCCCTTCTCTCCAAACATGAAATAAAAGTACAATAAAACTTCTTAAGGGTAAAAGATCTGAAGATAAATCCTAAACATTCTTAAACGATCCCAAAGAGTTATTTTCTGTTTTTATATCAACTGCAAGCAAGCGTCTGCATGCAAGCACCAAAGATGGCGCCAAGGCCCACAGACGTCGAGACACTTCTGTTATCGCTACCGCATAGAGATAATCAACCATTAATCAAATTGATCATCATATTTAGTGCTGTCACTGCAGACTCAAAGTCAGGGAAACAAAAACAAGTTTCATGGTTTCTGTTGTCAGTAGCCACATGCTAATTATAAAATCGATGAATCAGCTCTTATACTTGTCGCCGACCTCAACCAACTATATATTTCATTTTTCCTTAATAAGCATGGTGGTAAAATTGTGAATTTCTCTTACAAAATTGATGAAATGGAAAGAACACTCAAAGGGATTAACGCCTAGCGTCTAGACAATGGCGTAATTGCCGATGAAATATATGATGAACACACCAACAAGCTCCATAACCTTATTACGAAGCAGTGCATTACTCAACAGAAGCAAAAAATTAAAATAATAATACTAAAACCTTTCTTCTCAACTTTCTGAAATTTCGCTAGCCTGGTTAGCTGAGTCGTTAATGTATCTGTTCTCCATCCAATAGGCAGCTTGTTCAAATTCTGCCGTGGGAATGGATCTGTGTGATTTTTATTTAGGTGATAGATAAATTTAATTGACCAGTGTGAAACTACCACCCTGCTTATTAAGGAATTGAAGTAGTTTAAAAATGTTTCATGCTTAGGCTCTTGAACACGGTTGCCAGACCATATTACAACAATAAAAATTATTAAAAATAAGATCTGTGGGAAACTTGGGTTTTCGTCCCGTGAACTGAAGAAAATAAACCGTACAAGCCCCACTATTTCAGACAAATAATATACTGAGTTAGGGACCACGAAGAAAGCTGGTCATCTAGTCATTAAGGACCTGTCTCTAATCTCGACGAGTTCCTATGTGCCTCTCTTTATCTGATATCATTTATAATTAGTGATATTCTTGGGCTAGCTATCTCTTACTAGCTACTGGGGAAGCTTAGACTGCCTCCTCAGTCTTCAAAAGTTAGATAGACTAAAAAACCGTCTGGTTTACTCCCTGAAGAGAGTAAAAGGCGTTAGCGTATTTAACCATGCCCCGTGTTTATCAAATACCCTATTCCTGTTGACTTTGTTACTATGTACAGACTGGGCGTTCTACTGAGATCAAAATCCTAGAACATCACGATTATATAATATTTATGGAATTTCAGAATAGTGAGGCTTTGCTTCTTATGACATCGACAACAGACACAGAGTTCACTGAAATCAATCAACGACGATGCATTGCAATAGATTTAAAAATTGATCATCTATTTTTTTAAAATCAAGTGAAGCCCTGTCCTTAATCAAACAGATTGTATGCCTATCTCCAAGCATTGAGTGTTTATAATTTTTATATATTTTTTTTATTTTAATTTATTAATTTTTATTACTTTTTTAAAAATTACACACATCTTAAAGATATTGTAAAATCTCGAAGTAAACAGAGCAATGGGATGTGAGCATCATCCCGCAATGATTCCTGGGACTCAATAGAGCTGTCGGTTATAATTAGTGTAATTATTTATAATTATAAATAATAATAATAATAGTAAAAACTGCTAATGACTTTGATTCTCATGTATGGGGTAGGCGAGTCCGTTTTCGCCCTATCTAACTTTTTGGAGACTCTGGACTAACAGACCCGCACTATCTCAGACAATTAATACATAGTGTTAGAATTAGGAACCACTAGATGGCGGCACTTATCAACTACCTTTATTCACTGGATGCCGGATATTGTTTGTGGTCTTTCTTTGTGGTTGTCTTGGGCCAACTATCTCTAATTGGCTTCTGGTAGAAATTGAACTGCCCCCTCATCCAAAAAGTTAGATAGAGCTAAAACGGACTCGCCTACTCCCTGTAAGGGAATCAAAGGCGTTAACGGATTATTATTATTATCATTATTATTATTAGCATCATCATCATCACGACAACACTTCTGATTCCCAGGATTCATCTTGGGATGACGCTCATATTCCATTGGTCTGTTTACTTCGAAATTTTACAATATATTTAGGAAGTAGAACTATTTTTTCATCAGTATCAGGTGATACTGATGGTAAATTGGATGATAAATGAAACCACTTCCTCTGGTGGCGTTTTGCATTTACCAAAGTTATTTTTCCATTATAATTTTCCGTATTATCCCCCTGTGGGCAGGGATGTTTGTGATTGTCTGTGAAAATACTAGCGGTGATTGCCAGTAGATGGCGATGGTGTAAATTACTATTATTATTACTATTATTACGGGCAACTCCAGGGAGTCATTAGACTCATCGAGGGAGGCCCAAATCATATTCATCACAACTATCTGACATTCATACAGTATCTATCATACCTCGCCTTAAACTCATTCACTGTCACAGCATCCACTACAGACTCAGGGAGCGCATTCCACTCATTCACTACTCTAAAAGTAAAGAACCCAGCTCTAACACCTTTACTAACCACACTTTTGCCCAGTTTCCATGGATGTCCCCTAGTCCTCCCACAACCAGCCCTGTTCTCAAAAATATCTTCTGAATTAATTTTATAGAAACCCTTCAGTAATTTGAATGTCTCAATCATATCTCCCCTCCTCCGCCTATCAACCAATTTTTGCAACCCACAAATCCTCAACCTGTTCTCATACGGTTCATTCCACAGACCTGCTATCATCTTGGTCACTCGCCTCTGGATCCTCTCCACCTCCTCCCCATCAAGAAGAAACCTAGGTGACCAAATCTGAGCACAGTAGTCTAGATGGGGTCTTATCAAGGCTCGATAGAGAGGAACAATAACCTGCTTGTCTCTGCTTGTCAACGTATTCTTCAGCAACCAAGTGATTTGATGAGCTATTTTGGTCACTTTTGCAATGTGTCCCCTAAATTTCAATTCCTTATCCACCAACACTCCTAAATCTCGTGCCTCATCAATTTCCTGGAGCAGGGTTCCACCAATGCAGTAAACTGCCGCCAATCTTTTCATCCCAAAATGCATAACCTTACATTTTGCCACATTAAACTGACATCCATTCTCCTTAGCCCAGACCTCCAATCTATCCAAATCATCCTGCAAAATTTTGACGTCATCTGCATTCACTATTGCCCTACCCAACTTCGCATCATCCGCAAACAAATGTACTGTTCCTCTCAGATCATTTCCTATATCATTTATGAACAAATTAAACAGCAGTGGTCCAAGAACAGATCCTTGTGGCACACCACTAGTCACAGGCCGTCTTGTGGACTCTAATCCCGAGTAAACCACTCTCTGATATCTCTCCGTAAACCACCCTCCTATCCATCTCACCAACCCTATGTCCATTCCCATATGCTGCAATTTACTGATTAGAATTCCATGTGGAATCCTGTCAAAGGCCTACTACCATCAAATGATGGTAGAACCACAACTACCATCAAATGATGATGGTAGTTGTTGTTCGCTGTAGATGATGTATTGAGTGGTGGAAGCGGAGAGCCGTGGGGTGGGTGCCCTCCCTCCCTCCCTCCCTCGATGAGTCTTTGGAGTTCTCGGATGTCACGTAATAATAATAATAACTACACCCTAAAATTACTATTTCAAAGGAATTTTTCATTATTTATAATTATATTTATTTATTATTATTATTTTTTTTTCATGTAGCACTTTATATTGGATCACCAGAGGGTCTTTTGTGCGTGTTGTGATTGCCGTAAGCACGTGTGTCAGCCATGAGTGTTGTGATGCTGGGATGAGCTTAATTACGTTATAATTAATATTAATTGACTTCTCTTGTTTATTGGGGCACTTAGAGAAAACAAGACGTGAACGAAATGAGCTTCATAAAGCCAAAAGAAACTGTAGCATTTGGAGATACGGTTATAATTTATTTAGATGTAAATCATATATATGACATTATTGTGACTAGCGGACAAGTTTTTCAAACAAAATATGGAGCATTACGGCATAATGATATCGTAGGAAAGAGATACGGTAGCATTGTTGATTGTACACGAGGTTGGGTATATATATTATATCCAAGTACAGAATTATGGACAATAGTGTTGCCACACAGAACCCAAATTTTATATAATACAGACATTAGTTTCGTCTTATTGCAGCTTGATCTGAAGCCAGGCTGTATAGTAATGGAAGCCGGTAAGTACATTTTTTGTTTATACTCAGTTAAATTGTAGCCTTATGCTAACTAGCATGTTGGCTAAGAAATTAAAAGAATACAAGTTGCATGAAGCAGAGTCGAAGACGATCTCTTCGGTCATTAATGTTCAGCTATTTCCTCCTAACCTATTGTATTTATAGTTAGATTGGTTTAGGAGGATTATAAATCTTAGCCAGTTTTATGCTGTGCTCTCCGTACAATAGCTGTTTAAAAGCCATATATGATTTGTTGTTATTTACAAGAAGTTGCATATATCTCAAGATAGAGATGGAAATCTGTTAATATGCTATAGTTATTTGGTAGCTGTGTTACAGCACATACTAAAGTCCATGAGTGTACTTGTAATGGAAATGTTGTTTTGAGCTTTTTTATTTGCATATATTTTCAACATCTTTACAGGACACTGAGTGGGTGACTACTGGGATAATGATCAAAACATATGTACTATTGCTAACAATACTGTGGAAACCCAGAACCACCTCCATTCAAGGATAGAGTAGTAAAACATCCTGTCAAAAAGCACATAGGATCGAAGCTGACAGGCATCAGGAGGCTCCATGATCACTTGGCACATAATTCTATTGCTACTTGGTGATAGTCTGAGTGTAGTGGTATGTGGTGTAAGCTCCTCCATAAATTAAAGATACCAAGAAATTATATATTTGGTTTAATCCTTTATCCAAGTGTAGCAAACAAAGTTTGTGCCAGAAGTGGCAACTCATATAGAAGCTGATGACTTCACATCACTTGCCTTAGTATCCAATAATGCAAAGCACATATCCTTGCAGACATGTTTAAGGCTATGCATTATGGGAAGGGTTGCTTCTTGGTATCGTTAATTTATAGCATAACCGAGTGGAAAAACTTCCAACAAGCTCCTTCATGGCTCACCTGAAAGAATGATATGATGGTATATCGTGCCCTTCAATTGGAAAAGAACTGAGTTTGATTCTCATCAAAAGGAATCTATAAAGATTGGCTTTTTTTTCAATTGAAGGTGAGTTGGGAGGTAGCTGGGTTTTTTCCCTGCATACAGGCAAATGAGAACAGAGGCAGTTGACCGTGAGAACACACAATTCACAGACAATATATACTAGTGGTAGATGGCATTAGGTGTGTTGATGGTATTAAACGGTAGTGGAGGGGTCCTTGGAGGTGTTACATAATAATAATAATGTGTGTGTACGAGGGGGAAACTTCATACACACGTAGGAGACTACTCTCTATGTGGGAGACATATTTGCAAGCTCACACACACACACACACACACATACTGTACTGCATATGATACCCTGCATTCTGTTTTATAGCACCATGAAAAACATAAGCACAGTAATAATATAGATTGTAAAAAAAAAAAAAGAAAACCACCTGAATTGCATTCCATGTGAAAAAATTAACCAGTGTTCTTTCATTTAATTTTTTATATTTCTTTACTCGGTAATAATACAGTAATGTGTTAATGTGATCTTCAATTGTTTAGAAAAGAAATTTTAAGAATGTCTTATGTACACTGTACTGCCTGATACCCTGCTTTCTGTTTTCCAATACCATGAAAAACATAAGCACAGTAATAATATAGATTATAAAAAAATACAAAAAAAAATACCACAAAAACCCCTCTAAAAATCCAGCAAAAAAGAACAAAAATCAAACCAGAAACATATATCAGAAACAACTTAAAAACATAAAAAAAAAAACCACTTTCCTCTTTATCAATGTTTGTGGTTTAAATGAAATTAAACACTTACACCATCTTTTGCAGACATCCAGATAAGGTATCTCTTATCCCTCATGGAACTTAAACTTGCAGCCACAACAGCCAGTCCACCTTTACTGTTTAAAGTATGCTCTGTGCATGCATTCCAACATCCAGCATAGAAGCTTTTTTGATTGACTGACATACAAATTACTTTGCTCCATTTATTGCATTCATTTGTAGTGTCAATTGATCTCCAGTTTCTTATATTGCTGCAATCAAATGACCTGCACCACCCAAACAGTGAGATCATTATTCTTTGAATTGTTCATTATGGGAAGCGGGATAATGCTTCTAATGCACATCATTCAGGTTATCCCTCTGTTTCAGATTTTTGACTCCTAAATATACATTCCTGATATATCACATCTTTCAGTCCTACTCAAACAATCCATAGATCGTACTGGATCCATTAAACTATCCTCAACCTGGGAAGGCTGAGGATATGTGAATTGAACTAGCAATGAGAATTGAACTAGGATCTTTTTCAACCAAAGGTTACACATCATATCAGCCTCCAAATATATCATAGTTATAAGCTCTCTACATGGTAAATCTTGTCCCAGCAATTTTTTTATTTTTATTTTTATTTATTATTTTATTTTTTTTATGGAATGCACTTCCTTCAGCCACTTAGTTTTATGTCCTTTGACATTATAATAGTACCAGGTGGAATGACCTAATTTATACTTTTCTGTCCCATAATCAGATTGTTGTGTTTCCACATCCCCAATCTAAATGCTTACTGATATTGAGCTAGAGGAATAATTTTTGCAGGAACCAAAGCCATCAATTCCAGTTTCACTCAGAACTCCAGCACACTGTCCATATCTTCTGCAAATGTGTGTCAAGGCAATCCAAGAAAATAAAAATGAGCATATTGCAAATTGGCTAGCCTGGTTGGCCATGTGATTAATAATACCTGCTCTCCAACCAACAGGTGGGTTTGAATCCTGCCATGGTTACAGATGTTTTTTGATCATCTCCAGTTGGAGATGAATTTCATCACCTGGTGAATTCCTTCTCTGCTTATTGGAAGTCTGAAGTGGCTTGAAAAAAGTTCCATGTTTGGTCTCGAGAGCAGGATTTATTCTGGACTATATAAAAAATAAATAAAAATACAAAACAAAACTCCAGCTTGGCAGAGGCCACACTAAATCTCGCAGCAGCTGATAAAAAATAATAACTAATTTTATGTATATGTATAACCCAAAAATAATAGTGAAGTTACCATATAATTTCATTATTATTTTATAATTTATTTTTTTATTATTATTATTTGACACCTCCAGGGAGTTCAAAGACTCATCGAGGGAGGGCACCTGCTGTACAACTCTGTCTCCACCACTCAATCCATTAACTATGCCAACGCCATCTACCGATGAGCACCACCACTAGTATTTCCACAGACAATCACAAACATCCATGCCCACGGCGGGATTCGAACCCGCAGCCTTTTGGCTGGTTAGCGTTAATTTATTTTTGTTCGATGTTATTGTGTGCCTAAATATTATGTTTTGTACATACATTGCATGTATATTATGATTTGACAGTTTAATTTTTTTGTTTAAATGTAGATTCTCTGACTGCTGTTATTTCTAGGCCACCCAGTATATTTTTTTATATATATTATTATTATTATTACGGGCAACTCCAAGGAGTCCTTAGACTCATCGAGGGAGGCCCTAACATCATGTCAAGAACAACTATTCGACATTCACACAGCATCTATCATATCTCGCCTTGAACTCATATAGTTATTATTTTTAAAATCCAAATATTAGAGGACAGAATGGCTAAAGCTCACCTTCTGTTCAAAAGGCAGTTGTACCTCCTGGTCCATAACCGAGGCAACTTCTGTCTCTCCTTCTTTTCATAATTTTTACCCCCTTTATCTCTAACATAAAGGCCTTGGTAAATCGCCTTCTACTATTCAAGATCAGTACACTGCATATCTACCCCCTTGTGGTTTTTAGCAGGACATCAGAAGAAATTTGAACAGTGTAAATCCAAGAAGCTTTCTGATCCTGATGATATATCCCTCCCTTTCCATTTGTGCTCTTAACTTGTACTCTGGAATTGGCACCTATCCTATATTGTCTACTCTCTTTTATACTCATCTAGCATCTACCTGGAATTCATTCCATTAAAAAAAAAAAAGCAAGGGGGAGAAAAACATCTGCCATTGAGCCATCATTCCATTCCTTTCACCTTAATTCTCTCAAAAATATCGACAAAGATAATTAGCCACCAGTATGCATTCTGCCACACTTTATTTACAGTGAATCTCCTGACTTACCTTTCACATAAGCCATGGAAATGTGTGGAGAAGCTGCTGTAGTCACTTTTGACATTTCTATGGCATCTGATTGAATCCAGCATAGGCCGACTTAGCAAACCACTCTCTTATGATCTCTCTTTCATTCTTTGTAACTGGTTGGCCTAATTTCCTTTGTCGTTATTCACTGTGCATGTCATGGTGGATCTCTAGATTTTTCTGTCAGTGCTGGAATTCCTAGGGCATTCTACTTTCATCCACATCTTTAGCAAAATTATATGCAAATAGTTTTGCCAATGATAGTACACTATTTCTCCTCTTCATTAATTTACAAATTTTGGAATGTTTGAGCAGTGCATAAATATTCCAAGCTTTATGATCTTCCATAACTAATGCCTTGAAGACTGCTCTCCTTGCCATTTTTCAACAGAGTGATTTCCAACTTTATCAAGTTCAGTGCTGCTAAAACACAGTCATGTCTTCTGTCTCACTGGAGAGAAAGAGAGCTCTCAGAATGATATTAATAATTCTGCACAGGTTAAATAGAATTTGATGAAATCTGATATTTAGGATGTCTATTAAGAATTATCATATCTTAATGCCTACATTGTCATTCCTAAGTTTGCTACTACAAATTGTCTGATTGAAACCAAACAAACTAAAATTTAAAAGTACATAAGCTAAAAATTGGTAAATAAACAAGCTTCACATAGCTTTTGATACATTCTGTGGATTTTTTAGAAAAGTACTGGCACTTCCTAGAATTCTTTAATCATGTAAATTTATCATGGTTATCATGATCTTGCAAAACCAGTGGAAATATCCAAAATCATAAATGCGAATCTGAACAATTTTTTACTGTTTTCATATATAAACAATTAAGAGCTTGCTACACAGATATATATTTAGACATATTGGGCAGTAGGTTTCACTAGTCCTACTGTGAAACCTACTGCTTAGTGAAATATACAATATATTGTATATTTATTTATTAAAATTTATTAAAAAAAAAAAAAAATATATATATATATATATATATATATATTTTTTCTTTTGTTAAATTTCATTTCTATTGGCAAAACATCATCATGCATATCAAGGATTTAGGCCTAGCTTGGCCTGTTCCGGCCTTAGAAGTCATCATTGAATCTTTTAAGAGGACGTCCCAGTTTTCTTTTTCCTAATGGCTTGTACTTTAAGGCTTGTTTTGGTAAACTTTCTATTTTCATTCTTTGAACGTGTTCCATCCATTTATGTTTATATTTTTTAATTTTTTCTATTACTGATTCTGGTTTAATTCTTTCATAATTTCTTCGTTTCTTTTGTGATCAAATAGAGTATACTTTGCAGTTTTTCTCATAAACTTCATTTCTGCTGTTATTAATCTTTAACTTTGTCAAATGCATTTTTTTCAATATGTGTTTCTAAATTGTACTCTCTTCTTTTCTCTATTATTATTTTTAGGCAAAAGGCTAATGATCGCCCTTTTCTAAATCCATCTATTGGTAAAACAATTTTAAATAATAATATTTTTTTTATTTTTCGCTATAATCGGAAAAGTGATTAAAAATTCTAAAATCCTGATAGCTGTTTCGAACTGGTTCTCTTCAAAGACTAGACAGAAACCTTACTTTTATGCACCGACAAAGAGTTGACTTATGGAAAATTACATTTCTCTGACATTTCAATTTCCTTAGTACTGAATGAGAATTTTTGCTCTCTTAAGGTTTCTGCCTGGTCTCTGAAGAGAACCAACCAGTTTGAAACAACCATCAGGCCAGTGAAACCTTAAAAATTATACTAATAAAAGGCGATCCATGTCTTTTAAGTAGTGCAAGCTAAGGCAACTTGGAGATGCCAAGGATTGTCTCATAAGCTCTCAGGTCAACTTACAAAACTTTTATAGTTTCTACAAACATTCAGCTTTTAAATAATGTTGGATCTGGTATCCACTTTGCTTATGTTATTTTACATTGCCAAATGAAGCCTATGGCTCTTTCTTTTAGTTATCACTCAGTCTATTCAAGGCTTCTTGTAAGGCCACAACATCTGCTCTACTCCTCATAGTACTTTCCAACTTTGCATCATCTGCAAACAACTGAATTTTCCATTCATATCTTCCCATATCATTAACAGACAGGTTAAACAGCAATGGTCATAAAACAGATATCCCTAAGGCACACCACCAGTGACTTTCCTCTTACAAAATATTGCAATCCCATACACAACTTGCTGATACCTATCTGATAGCTAATTTCCAGTTTCTAACCAACTAGTCTGAAACAGCTGTCAGGCCAGTGAAATCTTTAAAAATGCACTAATAAAAAAGGCAAATGTATGGACACTACCCAGGTCTTTTAAGTAGTGCAAGCTAAGGCAACGCGGGGATGCCGAGGATTGTAATCTCATAAGCTCTCAGGTCAACATACAAAGCTTTCATAGTTTCTACAAACATGCAGCTTTGAAATATCGTTGGATCTAGTATCTTTTTTGCCTTTGTAATTCGCATTTCGAAAACAAAGATGGGATGTAGAATTTTCTCTTGGTAGGGTTATATTGGAGGTAGAGAAAATAAGAGCTCTTTGGGTGATGACGAATAGGAATATAAAGTTTAGAAGACACAATTGCCAAAATTGTGAGTAGAAAACAAATTCTGGGAACAATGTGGAGGACACTGATTTACAGAAGTAAGGAGACCCTGGTTCCATTGTATAAGGCCTTAATTAGGCCACATATGGATTTGTTGTTGTTGTTATGTTCCATCGAGTCGTTTTCGACTCCTGGTGATTCTATGAACATACATTCTCAATTCAGATCTGTCCCTTGCCATATATTTCAGAATTTTCAAGCACATTCCAGTTGCTTCTTTAACTCCAATCACCCATCTAATTCTTGGTCTTCCTCTTCTCCTGCTTTCATCAACTTTAGCAAGCATCATCATCTTCTCCAGACTGTCATTTGCTCACATAATATGTCCAAAGTGTGAAAATTTTTGCTTGATGATCATAGCTTCGAGGGAGCAATCTGGCTTTATTCTGTCTATCACTGATTTATTGGTTTGCTTTGCAGTCCATGGTGTTCTTAGTAAGCATCTCCAAACCCATAATTCAAATGCATCTATCTTCCTTCTTTCACTCTTTCTCGGGGTTCAACTTTCACATCCATACAGTACCACAGGGAATACCATTGCTTTCACGATTCTGATTTTTTTTGCAAGGCTAATATCTTTATCTTTAAAGATCTTGCTTAAATTTGTCATTGCTTTCTTTCCGAGTAATAATCTTCTTCTAGCTTCTTCAGTACAATAACCATCTTGATCAAGTCGGGATCCTAGGAGCACAAAATTGTTAACTGCCTTCCATTTTCTCCCCATCTACTTCAAAATCATTAAGTTCACATGTTGCCATAACTTTTGTCTTTTTGAGGTCAAGTTTAAGACCATATTTAGCACTTTCGTCTTTAACTTTCATAATAAGTTCCTCCAAATCTTCTTTGCATTCTGCTAGCAAGGTGGTCATCTGTATACCTCAAATTATTAATATTTCTTCCACCAATTTTAATTCCAACTGAAGTCTCCTCCAGCCCTGCCATTCTTAAACTGTATTCGCTGTACAAGTTAAACACGTATAGAGATAAAATACACCCTTGTCGCACCCCTTTACGTATAGTGAAATACTCACATAGAGTATTTCCAAGTTTCTCCAAGATCTGTTTGGACAGTAGCTTCTTGTTCATATTAAAGATTCCTCAGAAGAATAATGAAATGCTCTGGTACTCCCATTGTTCTTAACACATTCCACAGTTTCACATGATCTACAGAGTCAAAAGTGCTGTAGTCAAGGAAAAAAAAGGTAGACATTCTTTTGATATTCCTGTGCTCTTTCTATTATCCATCTCACATTGGCAATTTGATCTCTTGTTCCTCTGCCTTTTCGAAATCCTGCCTGTTCATCTGGCATTTCTCTCTTCATGAATGGTTCCAGTCTTTTCTGAACGATCTTAAGTAAGACTTTACTTGAATGAGAAATCAGTGCTATAGTTCTGTAATTTTTGCAATCTCTTGCATCGCCTTTCTTCACGAAAGGTATATAAACTGATTTTTTCCATTCCATAGGCAATTTAATTGTGATCCAAATTCGCTGACATAGAGCTGTTAAAATTTTAACTGCCTCTTCTCCCAGGTCTTTGAGTAGCTCAATAGGTATTCCATCTCCTCCTGGTGCCTTCTTACTGGATAGCTGTTGCAGTGTCCACCTCACTTCACTCTCCAGTGGCACGGGCTCCTGTGTATAATTCTGCTCTTCAAATTTCTCAGTAATTTTGGAGTCCTTTCTGTAAAGGGCTTTTGTATATTCTTTCCATCTTTCTTTGATGTCTGCAACTTCTGTAAGATATCCTTTGTGTTTACTTTTCAATATTGTCACCTTGGCACTAAACTTCCCTGTTAGTTCTCTGATCTTTTTGAAAAGATCTCTTGTTTTTCCTTTCTTGTTTTGGTCTTCTATTTGTTGGCATTCCTGGTTAAGGTATTTTTCCTTGTCTCTTCTGGCTTGTCATTAAAACTCTGCATTCAAATGCCATACTACCTGCAAATTTCCTGTGGCCTTCATATTCCTCCTTTCCCAAGCAGTTTTGATGGCATCTTCTGACAGCCATTTAAACTCATTTTTCTTCTTACAAACTGTGAATATTCTTCTTTGCTTCTGTTTTAATTATATCTTTAACTTTAATCTCTTCCCATAGTTCATCTGGTTCTCTTTCACACAAATTGAGTGTGTTGAATCTGTTCTGTATACTAATATTGTATTCAGTTGTTTCCAAGATCATATCTGATCAACATTTGTGTTGTTTTCAGTTTCCGTAATTTCACATGTATCGTAGCCACTAGTAACTCATGGTCTGTTCCAGAGTCTGCACCTGGAAAAGTCTTGACAGACTGAATTGCACTTCTCCATCTTCTTTGTCCAAGTATATAGTCAATTTGATTTCTGTATTGTCCATCAGCTGATATTCATGTGTACAATTTTCTTTTGTGCTATTTAAAACAAGTGTTAGCAACAAACAAAGAATTCTCTGCACAAAACTCAACTAGTCTCTTCCTTGCAGTGTTAGGAATACCTAAACCAAAACGACCTGTTATTCCTTGTTCCTCAGTCTCTCCCACTTTTGCATTCCAATCTCCGATAAGTAGCCATTAATCGTGCTTTGGTGTTGCACCTATCACTTCTTGTAACTTGCTATAAAATTCTTCTTCTTCTGGTGCCTCTGTAGTGGGTACATAAACCTGAATGATGGTCCTATTCATTGGATCCGCTCCCTCTGAGAGAAATGATTCTGTCACTCACTGGATTATAACCTAATATATACCATCTTTTTCCTGAGTAAGAAAGATACTCCAGTTTTACTACTTGTCTCATGTCTAATACACCATATAGTCCCCTGACTGAAAATGGCCCATTTCTGTCCATCTAAGTTCACTTATTCCCAATATATCCAGCTCTTGTGCTCCATTTCCATCTTTATTATTTCCAGCTTACTTTGGTTCATACTTCTAACATTCCAAGTTCCAATCCTGTGGTTTCTTGTGAAACAGGGTCTCCCTTTTCCGACCAGCAACATCCGTGACCAAGCTTCCTTCCGGGTTTTACCTGGACACATCATAAAAACTAGTTTTACTTGTGGAAACCCTCTGTTCTTCCCCAGTTGCATGTTGGATGCCTTCAGTTGTGAGGATCTTACCATCCAGCACCATATCGTACTTTCTCATTTTTGGCATGTTCATAGAATGTTCTTGGCAAGGTACATAGGTTGTTTGTCATTGCCTTACTCTGGAATATTTTTTGACTTTCCAGTCTAGATCCGTACTGTTCTGTGAAAACAGGGGCACCTCAAGAAGGATGTAACTCTTTGCCATGCAGTACGGTCTTGGTAAAGAAGAGGCTAAGTCTCTGTATTAGAGATGTATTGCGCATATCTTTACCCTGGAATAATTCCCAGTGAAGAAATTATCCCTTACCCTGCACATATGAACACACATATTCACACAAATTGAGTGTGTTGAATCTGTTCTGTATACTAATATTGTATTCAGATGGTATGTTTCCAAGATCATATCTGATTGATATTTATGTTGTTTTCAGTTTCCGTAATTTCACATGTATTCCACATATGGACTACTGTGCACAAATCTGGTCACCTGGTTTTCAAAAGGATAAAGAGATATTGGAAAGGGTTCAGAGTTGATTGATGAAGGTAGTTTCTGGTCTCTGAAATGTTTGAGCATGATGAAATGTTGAGAAGATGCAGTTTGCAGAGTCTGTTGGATAGGAGGAAGAGGGGGGTGATATGATAGAGATGTAGAAGTTGATAAAAGGGTTATTATAGGATTAATGTTGAAAAGGTTTTCATAAAATGGTGGGAGATTTGGGAGAACAAGAGGTCATTCCTGGAAGCTGCATAAGGAGGGAGCGAGAAGCAGGTTTTTTTGCATGGAGATTCATGAATGACTGGAATGCATTGCCTGTGAGTGTGGTGTCTATAGAGAATTTGAATGTATTTATGGTATGGTATGATGAGCCATGTGTATGACAAAGGACCTCCTGCAATGAGTCTTTGACTCCAAGGGTGGGGATCTCCATAATTAAAATATGACTCCATAATAAGATTTATATATGCAGATTATATAAATCTTATATTTACATATAAGATTTATATATGATTTAGTGCCAACTTCCAAGAATCTTTTTTTTCAAAATTAGTAACTATTTTGAATGGCAATGCAAAACAGTTTGAATATTTATAAAATTAGTATTTTAAACCAAATTGTGCTAAAAAAAACTATTTCATTTAAAACAATATTGAAGCAAGTAAAAAGGTTTCGCAACCTGTTCATCATGAACAATATCAAAAATACCCTGGAATTACTCATGACAGAAGTTTCACTTATAAAAAAGCATCTTAAGCAAGTTCGAAATAATATATGAAATAATATAATTGTTAAATGAGCAAGCACTAGTTGGGAATGCAGTGCTCTACTCCCTTTGCCATGGACTTACTCAGTTGTAGAATATTGTGCCTCCATTTGAGGAAGTAAGGTGCATGTAGGTAAGATTGATGAAAATTAAATGAGGATAATCATGTTGCAATGTGCTTTTTATCCCTTTGCTATGTTGTCTTATACTTTCTACAAATTGTAATTGTCAAGTAATTTTCAGCTTCATTTATTATCATAAGAGAAGAGAATTTGCATAAAACATGCAGATGAAATAGACAGCTAGCCAGTTATAGAAATCTAGTAAATATAAATATTTTTGAAGAGATCAGCATTTCCATATTGCAATCAGAAGAATGATATGAGCATTGGCCCTTCTACTTTGAATCCAGTCCAGGAATACGAGGAACCTTTATAAGAATGAATGATATATTCACGTAAACACAAGAAAGATGTTTATTTAACCAAATATTTCGGTCTGGAAATAGCAGACTATCCTCAGTGGTATTACAAGAACAGTTTAAAAAAAAAAAAAATAAAAAAATCTTATGTCACAAGTATCCTTAAGCAAACCTTTATAAGAAGTTTTTGGTTGAAGGTGGGTTAACCAGTCTCATATGGAGGTGGCAGGCTTTTTTTCCAGGAAATGCATGTAATTGGCAGACTGATATACTGGCTTAATCTTATTTTTTTTTCAACCATTCCAACTATTATCAGAAGAGGGGTGTTAAATCATTTCTCTTCTTAACAGCAGGTAGTAGCCTTTTATTAAATAATAGGGTTTGCAAGTTCATTAATATGAGGTTTATTCTGTAAATTATAGAACATTTTTATATAATTTCTCTCATTGTTATTGATATTAGTAGTAAATATATCCTTTAAAGAGATTTATTTTTATTTTCTATTTTTAGCACAAATATTTCATACTGAACTTAACAGTATATCATCAGTATAAAATATTTGTGCTATTTTCATTAATGTTATTTACTGTGTTTTGATTGCAATGTCACAGGTTTTCCATTACAGATTATCCTTAAAAAGTTTGGTAAATACATATATAGTATAGTTATACAGTAGCAGGAATGGTAAATTAATATTCACATTCTTGAATATTAATAGAAATTGATCATATTGGTTACTTTTAGAATAGTAGTCTTCAGAATATATACTGTTTTATAATTTTATCTACTAAGTAGAAGAAAATGAACATTTATTTCTATTTCCTTTAGGTACAGGAAGTGGTTCACTTTCGCATGCGATTGCTCGCACAATTGCACCGAATGGCCATCTTCATACTTTTGACTTTCATGAACAGCGTGTTAATTTGGCTTCTCAGGAGTTTGAGGATCATGACCTATCAGAAGTTGTTACAGTGAAACAGAGAGATGTTTGCAAGACTGGTTTTGGACACATCAATACTGCTGATGCAGTATTTTTAGATCTCCCTCATCCATGGGAAGCAATTCCTGCTGCATTGGAAGCTCTTAAATTAACAGGCATGAACTAATATTCTTTTATTTACTTGAAACATATACATACACTGTATAGCTTTACTTAGATATTTGTGAAATAAATTAATATATTAATATTACAGTATAGCCTGTTATATAGTGGTGTTATCACAGTAAAATTTCTTTCAGTTTAGAAGTTATTATTTGAGGCTGTTTAAAGTGTACTGCTAATAGAATTTTAAACCTTTAAATGTTTTGTGTTCCATTCCTGTCTTGTCAGGTGTCATCTACATCCAGAAGATTGACTACCTGATTATGGATCAACCTGAGATCCATAATGTGCACAGACAATAGATAAACTTCTAAATAGCTTTGTTTATTTTAAGGAATAAAAAACCAGAGTTTACAGGAGGAAAAAAAACCCTCCATATGAGACCAGCTAACTGACCATTTGATTGGAGTAATGGTTGTGATAATTAGGAAGTGAGAATCAAAAATGAAAGAATGAATTTGCAAGATGGACAAGGAAACAGGAGATGGAGACTGGAGGCAGTAGTAAATGAGTATCTGAGAATGGTTATTGGGGTGAAAGGATGAGATGGGACTCATGAAGATCATTTTGATTTGGGAAAAACAGGATAGGGTGCATTGCGAAGAAGAGGAGAGAATATAATGGTCTGGTGAGATGTCAACTGAAAATGGTAAATGGGGGTTGGTTGTGGATCCCAAAATGAGCTTGTGTTTGTACAGGGTGACCCATAAGTCACAAAGGGGTTTAAAATGTGAATAACATTTTTGATTATTATTTTATTAATTAGAATATTTATTTTATTCTAAGGAACATTTGGAAAATCAATCATGGAAAAGTCAATCCAACAGTGAACCAAAATCGTGCAGTTTTATTTTGAAAATCAGAATTTGATTATTCTAACACAAAGATCATATTTTAATGTCAGAAATGCTCCTTCAGAAACAATAATTTGTTGCTTGATTGAACATTTCCAGCAAAAGGGTTCTAACTGTCTTGCCATGATCCAGGAGATACTGTTCAGCCAGGACAGAGGAAAACATTCAATGTGTGTGTAAGGACAGTATTGAAGAAGAACCAGAAATGTCGACCTGAAGTCATTCTGGCCAGCTAGGTGTGTCTTGAACATCATTGCAGCATGTTTTAAACCATTTACACTTCTTCCCATACAAGATCCAACTGGTACAGGAATTAAAACTGGTAGATTATCAGCAATGTGTAAATTTCGCTTTCAACAATTAGCTAGAGAAAAAAATTCTTTATCCAAAATCTGATTACGTCCGATGAGGCTCATTTTCACCTCAATGGTTTCATAAAGTAGACCCCCCCTGTCAAGTGCATGGTCTTGTGCAGTGTAATCTCACTGGGAAGCGATACCAGGCCATGATTGAAAATGCTGTATGCCCTGTGGTAGAGGACAGATCAGAGATGTGGTTTCAGAAAGATGAAGCCATTATCCACGCTGCTAGAGTCGCATTGGAACTCCTAAGACAAATTTTTAGTGAGCCAATAATTTTACAAAGATCTGCAATTAATTGGCTATCACATTCTCCAGATCTGATCTTACTTCTTCCTGTGGGGGTTATCTGAAGGAAAAGGTGTATGTGAACAAGACCCAGCTGAAGGAGAAAATTTATGCAGAAATTAGAACACTACAGCTAGAAACATTAACAACTGTCATGGAACATGCCATAGAAAGGGGACAGTCTTTGTGAAGCTGAAAATAGAAGGCATTTACTCGTGATGTGGTTTTTCATAACTAATAAAAAACATCTCCAGATTCTTTATTTCATTAGAATAAAAATAATTAATAAATAAAAAAGTTGTTAAATGTTTAAACCCCTTTGTGATTTATGGGGCACCGTGTTTATGAATGACAGGAGTATCAGGAAATTTGGGAAATTAAAGTTAATTAAAGGAGTAGAATTAGAAATTAGTGGCATTGATCGAATTTGGTTTACCTGAAAATTATTGATATAAAAATGAAACTTTCCGTGTGATGAGAACATTATACTGATGAGAATACAGATAATCAAGTTTGGTATTTTTCAGGAGGATAGAAAAGACAAGATTTACAAGGTGAAGTGGAGATAGATAAGATGAGATAGTTTGTGGAATTTATGTCTGGAAATGTGAATGGTGATGACAGAAAATGTTTATGCAAATTGTTTCAGCAAATAAGAGGATGATCATATGGATGATTTTAATTATGGAAATAGAGTTTGGAAAGATGAGATATCATCATAGAACAAGGAAAATTCTGAGGGATAGTTGCCTAGAAATGCATATAATAGAGAGTATATGATTAAGATCTCAGAATTTGATTATGGCATCGGAGAGTGTTATTGTGAACAAGGTGTCTGTCAGTCAGACTCACTGAGCATGGCTGGCCAACATGAGATGACATATATGAGAAAAATATATTTGCAGAACTATTGTACAAGGCAGCGATCACAAACAATTCAACACTCGGTTTGAAAGTGCAGTAGTAAATGAGGAATTAGTGAAAAGAGATTGCTGAATGGGACAGAGGATCAGTAAGAAATATAGTGAGTTATATGACATCAAACTTGTGTGTGGAGAGGTCATTGTTTGAAATAATCAGGATGTTAGGTTGGAGATGGGCAATTGTTCTGATAATTTCATAACAGTTACAAATAACAAACATGATATATTATTTTTCTGATGTTAGTAGGGGTTTAATGTTCACATATTTGGTAAAATTGTAAAAGTCAATTTTCACTCTTTTACAATCTTAGATGGAAAGAAGGCCCAATGTTTAAATAATCAATAAAATTGCAAATAATGACAATCAGAATGAATCATTTTCATAGGTTAGGTCAGAGTGTGACAATTCAAATGTCATAGAACTCGTATTTACCATTTGCAATGTCTGAAGTGTATGCGAAGGCTTGGGGAACAAATAAAGTAAATGTGAAATGTTTGAATGGTGAAATTAAAAAAGCAATTTGGAAGATAAAGATATCATAGTATATGGGTGGCATTCGTAACTAGGAAAATGAACTCTAGGAAGATTCTTGGTTTAAGCTACAAAGATGAACATGTTTGGTAAGGAAAGATCAATCATATTATGAGCAGCAATTAGCCATTCAGATCAAGAAAAATCATAGGGAGTTCTTTCAGTTTGCATCCTGCAGAAGGAACAGGGTATGAGAGGATGATATTGTTTAACAGAAGTGGAAACTAAATAATTATTACAGAGGATATATCTGAATTATTCAATGAGTATTTCATTAAGTATTTTATGTTGGTGAGAGTGACTGTATACACAGTTTACAAAGTTTACAGTCTACAGATTGTATACAAAGTGTTAAGTAAACTTGATATTAATAAGGGGTGAGGACTTGAAGATATATCACTGCCTGTTTTAAGGGAATAGGAGTTAATGATGCTCTTGTAACATGGTGACTTGTTGAATTAATAGAAGTCTTGAGAGATATTGACTTTTAGCAAAGCTGATTCTTTCAATGTTTTCTTTTCTTGTGGTCCTGAAAAGAACCGTTTGGTGATTGTGTAGCTTGTGATTTCATGTGTCTATAGCCAGGAGATCATTTAGATGGGTCTGGCTGCCAGCAATCGCTCTAGCTCATTTAGCATTACCCAGGGTGCACCATGTGGAGGCAAGCTAGAAATGCACTCCATATACAATCCTCTGTTACCAATACTTGAAGACCTCCCACATATAAGTATAAATCGCCTTAAATCCCAACGGCCTTCACTAATACTGACTGAAGAACTAGTAAATAGCGATTTCAATGTTTATTCAAAATTGCTAGAAACTTGAAAAGGAAAATCACCACTAGACTTAAACAAGTATATTCTTCTCAATCAAAATCTGAAAGGGAATGAGCTTCCATGTCATCTATGGAAAAGCTTAAATAGGATATGCACAGGACATGGTATCTGCATAGACAGCTTACACAAGTGGGGAAGATCACCTACATCTAATGTGACTGTGGGGCCATAAACCAAACCATCTGGCAGCACATTGTGCCAGATGGTTTGGTTTATGGTGACTTGAGAGACTTTTTTGAGGCAGATCCTTCAACTCTTGAATGGCTAGCTGAACTAGACTTATAATTTTAGTGACTTTTTTACCTGCTATTTGTATATGTACACTACCTACACTCTCATTTTTATTGTCTGCACAAATATGTATTTATATATTTTGATGTCATGTATCTTTTTTTTTATTATGCCATATGCTAAATAAATAAAATAGAAGCCTTACAATGAGGATGGTCCCTGAAGAGTGAAAGGAAGGTAAAGCAGCTACTGCACTAAGAGGTGCTAAAATTGAGGCTCCAAATTACAGGCTAGTTTGCATATCTGGAGTAGTAGTTATATAGTGTTGGAGAAGGTTGGATCAGGATTGAGGTGATAGGAACAGGATTCTCTATATAGGTCAGAATTGTAGTTGCTTAAGATGGGTAGTAATTTTTTAGTAATGTGCTTACTTATTTTAATAGGGATAGACGTTCTGGACATGGAAGGTATGCATATACAGCAATATCTAGATTTTGCTTTTGACAGATTGTACATATCAAAGTGGTATTTAAATCTAGGAAATGAGACAGAATACTAGATTAGTGATTTAGATGATTAGATGCGTGATAGTTATCAGTAAGCTATATATTGAGAATGGCAGGGTCTCATAAATGGAAGGTGACTAAAATATATTCTTGTAGTATATCTTTAAGGTTTCTATTTTAGCACATGTTATTGATAGAGAAGAGAGGTTGAAGAGGGAGGGGATGTAGTTGTGCTAAAGTTAAGGAGAGCTATGAGGAGTGAAGCTAGTGTCACTTTCCAGGAGGATTTGGGTAGGCTATCTTGTGCAGGCAGATGAGTGGGGATACCACTTTAATGTTACTAAGAGTAAGGTTTTGCAATTTGAAAGGCAAGGATGGAATGGTGTGCAATTTGATTAGTGGAAGGGAATTGTTCATTGCCCAAGTCCTTAATCAGATTGTTTGCAGGCCTGGTCATCAGGTTTTCAAGACAATGAAGGGATTTTGGAAGAGTCTAGATAATTATTATTATTATTCATGACATCTCCAAGGAGTCCAAAGGCTCATCGTGGGGGGGGGGACACCTACTATACAACTCTCCGTCTCCACTACTACACCGAACCTCTACTACCAGTCATCTACATCAGGGTTTCCCAAATTGTGTTGTGTTCCACGGAACACAACACAATTTGGGAAACCTTTATTCACTTTCTGCAGAAAGTGTTCCGTGATGTCAGTGACCAAGCCGTGTATTTTTAAACATGAAAGTAATTGGGGAAAGGGAATATTACTGTTTATGACCAGTCATAAAAATTGCCTGCAAGCCGATTACAACAATGGGCAGCGTATCCTCTGTTCTCAAAACTGAACGAAATAAAAATTTTTCCACTGAAATTGAAGATCAAGGTATCCAGTTCTCAAATCTAGTAATACTGAATACTTTCTTCGCAAGTTCGTATTGTAGGGTGAAAGTGTACTACTGTTTCAAAACCGTAGTACCATGATTTTTTAAAAATAATAGTCCTACAGATTTAAATTTTAATATGAATAAGAGACTAGGGACTTTGTTTAATTTTGGTGTTAAGAAATCTCTTATTGAAGGTGTTTGTGACGCAACAGATAGTGATTCATTCACCTCCAGCTTACAAAGCGATCTCCAGGATGTACAAAAGGAGGGGAAAACTACCAGCACACAGGAGAAAAAGTCTGCATTCACTTGTAAGTACTTATAATAATATTATAAATTTTTGGTGATCAGAATGGGATATGTCAATGAAAATCAGCATAAATTAATGATGTTGACCTCAGGAAACTACAATATGCTAGAAGATTCATTAGTCCAGTGATTGATAACTAATTTAAATGTAATTTTATATTTGTCAACATGTCACACTGTATACATAAGTGTTCAATCTGGGAAATGCTGATCTACATAACGCCATCTACTACCCACCACCACAACTAGTATTTTTTGTCTGTAATTTGCATGTGTTCTGAAGGGCCGATTTGTCTGTGTGTGCGGGATGAAAAACCTGAGTTTCATCCCGCATGAGTTTGGGGAGAAAAAATCTTACTACCTTCGTATGAGATCGGCTAATTCACCTTCAGTTGAAAAAGTCCATATAAAGATTCCTCCTGTCATGATGAGAATTGAACTTAGGCCTTTTCCAATCGAAGGGCACAACATACCATCATTCTTCCAATTACACTATGGAGGCACTTAATATGTATGAATTTCTTCCGATGCCGCGAATTGAACCCATGCCTCCTGAGTGAGAGCCAGGTATCCTAACCACTAGATAACACCCGATAACAAAGTAGAGTGAGGTGTCTTGAATATTTGTACAGAGACAGATTGAGAATGCCATGTATGAATTATGGATCCTAATAAATAGGAGAAAGAGGTGATTTTGTGTTGTTGGTAAGAGGGTTTGTACTGGATTAATGCAGAAGAGATTATTTGTTAGAGTATAAAGATTGTAACAAGGAGAATGCAAAGAGTGAAGAGCAGTTTTTTTTTTTTTTTTGCAAAAAGAGGAATGTAGTGAGTGATTATGTTGCCAGAGAATGCAGTAAAATAAGCATGGTATGATGAACATTGCACTAGATAGATGTGAATTTCCACAATTAGTCTTGTGACCCTTTGAAGGTATATAATGATAATAAAATGATAATAATAATCTCTTGGGAGCTCCAAGACATAGAAGACAAGACATGTTTTTAGACATAGAAATACAGATACATTTCTATTGCATCAGAAATACAAGTGTATCTGTTTTTTAAAAAAACTATTTATTAAATGCACTTACAAAACATTAACTATTTTCTAGGTGGACGTTTATGTTCATTTTCACCTTGTATAGAACAAGTCCAGAAGACATGCAGTGTTCTTGAAACCTGTAGATTTAGTGATATTACAACATGGGAGTGTCTTCTAAGACCTTTTGAAGTTAAAAAGATATCACAGCCAGTATTACATATAAATAGCCAAAAGGTAATACAAGTGATTACTTTAAATTAATTTCTAAGATTAAGTGACATAAAAACATTTGTGCTTAACCACCCTATCTACTAATGAGTATACATAGAGTAAGATATGCTTCCTAAATAAAATTAAATTAAAAAAAATGCCTAAAAAAACTCTGCTTCTTAGGGTTTACTTCTCCATGAAAGAAAAAGTTTTTAAACACATATTATCTTAGTTATTTTTAACTACTTTAGTCCATGGAAATAAATGCCAAACTAAGGTGTTCATAATTTTTAAATGAACCAACTAAGATAATCAGCTTGGATAAAAGTATAACGAAGATATCAAGAGTTGAGTTATAAACTTGTGTACTGTTAATTTAGTGCTTAGGCTAATATAAATTTATTCAGTTGACTCCTTACCATACCAGCTTTGCTAATTTAATTTGCCATCTTCACTAAAAAATGTGCTTAAATAGCTGATATGTTTTACTCATTTTATAGGTTTCCCATTCAGGATACAGGTGATATTTTTCATGTTTCTGCCATGTTTTCATAGTTGTCTTTTTATTGCCTAATTTTCATAGCAGGTTTGTTACAGCAGTTATTCAGTTTAGTTAAGGAATCCTGCAGACTTGCACTGGGTTTATTTAGAGTTCAATATCATGTGCATAAAGTAAATAGCTAAATTGAACATCTTTGGTTTTGATATCAGGACTGATGCTATTTTCCTTTGTCGTACACCTGATTTACAACTCAAATATAGACTATGTATTTCTCAATATAACATCCTATTTACACCATATAATTGTGAGTGGCAAGAGAAATGTTGTTCAAAAACAGCTTCTTGTCCTCCCTTGTCATATGCCTTTCCAGATCTACAAAACTTAAATACAGATACTTATTATATTACCATGATTTTTCAACCTTAAAAGTGAAAATTTTGACAACCTTATTTGGCTCAAACTCAGCTTGCTCTTTCCAAAGAGTTTCTGTTCCACAGGTTTTCTTAGTTTTTTTCTCGCATATGGTTGCATAAATCTTAACTGGAACACACAATAGGGATATTCTTGTGCAATCTCACATTCAGTTTTATTTATATTTTTTTAGATGGGTACTAGGGGAAAGAGCCTCCCTTTCGAGTCTTTAAAATTCGAGTCATCAGATTCAGGGAGAACCGGCCTACCAGTCCAGAACACTAGGGGGGGGGGGTAGCCCCCCGTATGAAAATATATCCATAGAATAGAATAAGTTAGACCACCAGCCTGCATAGTGAAGGCTTGAAAAAAAAATTCCATGTTTGATTTCTAGAGTGGGATTTCCAGGTAATCTTACCCTACCCATGGTACGAATAAAGGTTGTAAACCTATAACACATTAGTGTTATAGGTTTACAACCTATAAGTTATAAGTGATGTCAATGAGTCAAAAGTTGAGATAGAAAATCATATGGAAGCATTTCTTTTTGTCCCATTATATAATGGTGAATAGCTTCCTTTCTTTAGATTTCTCTACTAATGCAAAAGTTCCCCAGGAATTTGTTCTAGTCTTTAAACTCACATGTATCTGAAACTTACTGGATTAATTTAATGGATTAAATATGGTTTGCAAATTTAGAGTTTATTTATATATTTACAGTTAATATTTCTCTTAGCATCATTGGAGCCATATTGGACAAGATAAAACAATTAACATAACAGTTTTTGGATCATATAAGAATTCATGTTTAGATGGAAGTGACATTTCTGTTAATCATTGATTAAATTTGGTAACAGAAAATTAAATTTATTATATATTAGTTTTTCAGATAACTGCTTCCTAAAAAAAGTTAGAGAAATAGACTCAATCTTATTGATATATATGGCCACTGAAGAAAGTCCTCACATAATTTCTTAGTCTTTAAATATATAAGCACTAGTATGTTAAAGAGTCATATGATGCTGTTTAATTTGGTAATTTGCATTAATGCCATACTGCATATGGAGGTGAGCCTTATCCATGCATCCAAATCTCAATAATATTCTATTGATGGTGGCATACATAGAATAAGATTCCTTTGTCAACTTCTTGCTTTTTTGGGAAGAAGTTCTGATCATTATCTGATATTGTAAATTTAATTAATTTTTTGTCACCATAAGTATCCCATCTAAACTTGAGTTTTGATATGATTTGAAAACTTAATTGTTTACCTTGTTCAATATGGATCTGATGATACTAGTGTAATAATATTAAGCAAATATTAGATATAAGTTTAGAAATAAGCAAACTGTGTAATTTGATAAATTCATCCAGGATTTTTTGTTTTATCATTTATCTCCTTTCAAACATTTCAATCTTCAAGATCTACAGCTAATGCTTTAAATACTAATCTCCATGCAGCAGAGTGACATTTTAGCAACTTTCAGTATTACGATCTTTGATAATTGCCAGTTAATCATTTTTGAATAATATTCATAAATTTGCATATAATTACAAAATACTGTATTCGAGAAAAAAATTGAAAGAACAAAATAGTCTTAGCTTATAATAGTTTAAATTAACTGTTAATTAATAATATTAAAATAATAAAAATAACTTAATTAATAACTGGATTTTAATGAAATTATTTTATATTTCTTTTAAATATTGAGATCCATGTTTCATCAGAACTATTTGAACATGTTTCTGTGTAGCTGCCAGAGGATGAAGAAGAGATTAAAGAAAGATACAAGATTAGCAACCCAGCCATAAGTGAAAAATACAGTAATTTAGAAAGTGAATCACCTCATAAAAAGGTAGATTTAATTCCATCTGTTAAAGCTGATGTGAATGTGGAAACTTTCTGGACTGCTTTGCCACCTTTACAGATGGCAGGTCATACAGGTTATCTTACATTTGCTACTCTCTATCAAGGAGTTAAATGTTTTACAGATGCAGCAAAATAAAGTTTTATACTGTGAAAAAAAAATTAAAGATGTTTCACAATAGATTTTTGTATGAGGTTAGAACTATAAACATGCTTCAGCGATATATATATATATATAAAAAAGACGTACTTCATATCTTAGATGTCTTTAATTTCTTCAAAATTACACTATTTCACTGTGTTACATTACTGGAAGATGTATAAGCCAAAAAAAGATGCTTGCTGTCATTTACTTAAAAAGACAATCTCAGTTTTGAACCATGTGTCACAGCAGGTACATCATCATTGTGTACAGAGTTTTTATTACATATGTAAGTATTATATTATTTGACTACACTGTATAGTTCAAAAAAGGGAACTTGTGATCATTGGATCTCAAGTTTAAATATTTAACCTACCAGATTATTTGGCTCATGGGGATGTTTATTTTTATAATCAATTGCACGGCATTTTTTAAATATTGTTCCACATTATTGTATCCCAAGTTGTGCAAAATAGAGAATTGTATATCTAGTCATTTTGTCATTTCTTTTTTTTTTTTTACAGCTGATTTGTCATAGGATAAGTTGTTGCTAAGTCAATTTTTTTTTTTAGGTACAATTGATATTCATTGTACTGGGAAAAAACCAAGGTGCGGCATATGACTTTGGAGATCATATATTATTCATCATCATCATCAAATTCCTGATATATACCCTCAGGGATGTACAGGATATGATAGTACTACATGAAACATTTACATCATTACTAACTTCCTATCTACAATTTTTCTCCAAATCAGTCTGTTAAATGTCAAGACTCCAATATTATCAGGTCTTATAATTCTGTCCTCTAAGGCATTTTTACTGTATCAATCCACCTATATCTTGGTCTTCCTCTGGGTCGTTTTGCTGCCAACCTGGCAGAGAACACTTGTTTTGCTAATCTTTCTTTTCCCATTCTGTTTAAGTGACCATACCACCTGAGATTAGTTCTGCTAACGCATTCCTGTATGCTGACAATGTCAAGTTCTTTCCTAATATCCTCATTTTTAATATGATATTGCCATTGATGCCATCCATTCACGCCTATAATCTTTCTCAGGACTCTCATATCTGCGGTCTCTAATCTTTGGTCAAGTCTTTTACTTCTAACCCAGCTTTCAGATCCATAAGAATACAGCTTGTATACTGTCTTGTATACAGCTAATTTAGTGTTTTGGCTAATTTCTCTCTTATTCCATATAAATTTATTCAGTTGACTTCCTACCATACCAGCTTTGTTGATTCTCTTGTCTATTTCGATATTTAACTTACCATCTTCACTAAAAATCATACCTAAGTAGCTGAAATGTTTTACTTGTTCTTTAAGTTCTCCATTCACAATGCAGTTGATATTTTTAATGTTTCTGCCTATTTTCATTGTCCTTGTCTTTTTAATGCTGACCTTCATACCATATCTATTACAACAGTTATTCAATTTAGTCAGGGAATCTTGCAGACTTGTAGAGGATTTATTTAAAAGTATAACATCATCTGCATAAAGCAAAGAGCTGAGATTAACACCTCCAATTTTGATATCAGGTTTAATACCACTTTCTTTCATAATGTGATCCATATAGATAACGAATACAAGAAGGGATAATGTACATCCTTGTCTGACACCAGATTTAACATTAAACCATCTTTCTTTACTTCCTTCAATTCTAACTGCTGGTATAATGCCCCATTAACACCATATAACTGTAGCATATTGAATAGCTTCTCTCTTGGCACCTTGTCATATGCCTTTTCCAAATTGACAATACTTAAATACAGATCTTTGTTATATTCCCTTGCTTTCTCGACTATTTGTCGTAAAGTGAAGATCTGATCCTGACAGCCTCTATTTGGCCTGAATCCAACTTGCTCTCCAAACTTTTCTTCCACAATCCTTCTCAACTGTTTCTCAAGTATACTGGCATATATCTTACCAGGAACACTCAGTAACGAAATGCCTCTGTAATTCTCACATTCAGTTTTATTTCCCTTTTTATATATGGGTACTATGAGAGCTCTACTCCAATCATCTGGAATTTGTCCCCCTGTCCAGGACTTCTGAACTATGCAGTGCAGCCACTGTATGACTTTTATACCACCATACTTGAGCATTTCTGGTCAAATATCTACTCCTGCTGCCTTTCCACATTTCAGGCTTTTTCTCCTTCAAATATGTATTCCTGACTGCATGCCTGGTCAGTGTTTTTTACCACTGTGCTGTCATCACTGCTTGTTTCATTTAGCAGTTTTTCAAAGTAATTACTCCATACTTCAAGGATATATTTTTCTCCTGTTTTCATGTCACCTTTATCATCTCTTTCCTCCATTTCTGAGCTTCTTCAACAATCTCCAGAATATCTTGCCACCTTCTTGATATTTATTTTCTATGTTCTTACCAAAGTCTTTCCATGACTTTTATTTTGCTAGTTTTACTCAGTGTTTAGCTTTCTTACTTTTGTCTCTGTATTCTCTAAAAGTACAAGCTGACTTATTTGCCGAGAACTTTTTATATGCTTTCTTCTTTTCCTTCACTTCCTGTGTCCACCATGGAGTTCTGATTTTTCTATCCTTGCACACAACCTCACCACATGCCTCTTTGGCTGAATCAATCAATGTTTTCTTCAGGGCTTGCCACTGAATATCCAACCCTTTCATTTTTTCTTGAATAATATTTGTGTATTTTAGTCTACAGATCACATCTGAGAGCTGCTCAACTTTTATTCTCTTTAAAACTTTCTTACATGTTCTTCTTTTCAATATGAAATTTAATTTTATCCTGCTCAAGACTAAATGGTGATCACTTCCGATTTCAAATCCTCTGTACACTCTGGTGTCCTGCACCAGTGAGAAACCATCACTATCAACAATAACATAGTCAATGAGGCTTTTCCTATTCCTTGCTGCTTCTCCTCATGGGAATTTGTGCACATTTTTATGTTGGAACATTGTGTTAGTAATAAGTAGTCCATGTCCTGAGCAGAAATCTAACAGGTATTTGCCCTTTTGATTAGCTTTGTTCTTTTCTCCAAATTTTCCCAAAATATTTTTGTATGTCTCACAATCATTTCCTACTCTGCTATTTAGATCCCCAACAAGGACCAACTTTTTTTTTCATTGTGTTAGTTGCTTTCTCTAAAGCCTCAAAAAATTCTTCCACTTCTACCTTAGTAATGGAGAAGTCGTATTTACCTATTCCATTTGCCAAAAGGTGTCACAGCTTATTATTAAAATTCTCTGGATTAGAGATAAGTTGATGGAAGTTTTTTTCACTTGGCTATGCTACCAATTATATATTTGGTTTTGGTAAATATGACTTCTCCATTACTTCCATCTTAGTATCACCACCTCTGGTCTGGCTCCCACTGATGAGACTTCAATAAATGTCAACACCAGTCTGGGTAGTGGTCCCTCCCTTAATGCATAGCATTATACATGTCCGTAAGGAGATGTGCTTTGCATTATGGGAGATACTAACCAAGTGATGAGAACTTATACCACCGTTACCACGAGTTGGTAAAGGTGGTAATTACACATGGATAAAGGATTAAACCAAATATATAATCATCAATTATTATTATCCTAAGACCCCACAGAGTGAGTTAAAGACTCATCTAGGAGGTTCCCCCTTTGTTATACACAGCTCAACGTACCTTGACTTGAACATATTTAAATTTTCTGCAAATATCACACTCTCAGACAAATGGATTCCAATCATTCACAACTCTGCATGCAAAAAACCTGCTTCTCACTTCCCTGTTAAAACCTTCCTTATACAGCTTCCAGGAATGACTTCTTGCTTTCCCCTGATCTCCCATCATTTTATGAAAAACCTCTTCAATATTGAACCTATAACAACCGCTTACCAACTTGTATGTCTTCATCATATCACGCCTCTTCCTCCTATCCACTAGACTCTGTAAATTGCATCTTCTCAACCTTTCCTGATATTCAACATTTCAGAGATCAGAAATTACCTTAGTCAATCACCTCTGGACCCTTTCCAACATCTCTTCATCCTTTTGAAAACCAGGTGACCAAATTTGCACACAGTAGTCCATATGTGGCCTAATCGATCTATTCAAGCCCTCTTGTAAAGCCAGAATATCTGCTGCTTCTCATAGTTCATCCCAACTTTGCATCATCTGCGAACAACTGAATATCCCCATCCAAATATTCCCCAATATCATTAACATACAGGTCAAACAGCAAGGGCTCTAAAACAGATCCCTGAGACACATTAATAGTGACTTTCCTCTTCCAGGATATTGCTTCCTGATACACAAATTACTGATACTATCAGATAGCTAATCTCCAATCCAATGCACTAGTCTAATATCCAACTGCTATGAACTTATCATGCGGTAATCTATTAAAAGCCTTTGAAATCTAAGTATACTACTGTGTATCCCTCTCCTCTGTCCAAGGAAGCTGTCACCTTATTGTAATAAGTAGATTACTAAAACATGATCTTCCTTTAGCAAACCCATGCTGTCAATCCAAGATAAATACCACTGTTGTCAACCCAATTCCAGATCCTGGTTCCCACCAGTCTCTCTAACACTTTATCCACAACAACTGACACACAGATAGGCATATAATTTGATGCTTGAGTTTCATCACCTCCCTTATGAAGTGGCACTCATGCCTTCTTTCCACTCCTTTCCTCTTCATCATCCACTGTTCTCAAACTCTTCATGATGTCAGATTCACAAGAATGAAAGATCTTTATGAACTACTTATTAAATAACTATATCCTCTGCAGCAGTTGTTCTTATACCATTTTCTCCAATCAATGTCATCCTTCCATAATCATTCCCCCCCCTTTTTTTTTTTTTTTTTTTTGCTGGCTACATATTGAAAGAACTCCATAGGATTTTTTTTTGGTTAGCTAACTGTTGCTCATACTTCATTTTTGCTACACTTACCAATTGAGTAACCCTCCTTGCTATTCTTTGTAATCCTCATGGAATTGATTATTACCACTTCTCCTATGTTGCCTCCATAATGTCTTTTTCCCCTCTGTATCGCATGCTTAATCTCTTCATCCATTTCACACCTACCTTATTTAACCTTCTGACCCTTGGAATATATTTAGACATTGCTTCTACTAGATAGTTCTTGAATATCACCCAAGCAGTATTGATTTCCTTTCCAGCCAACTCCTCATTACACCTGCAAGCTGTCTCCTGAGCCTTTCATAATCAGCAGCTTTGTAGTTCCACATACACCATTTCCTCACACTGCTGGCAACCACCCTGGTAATCACCAACTGGAGGATGATTTGACACCTCATTTATAACAACATCCTCTGATGAGGTGATCAAATCCAAGACCCTCAAACCTCGTGTGCCCTCTGTTACATACTGCCTGAGGTAGTTATTCCTCAAAAACTCGAGAAACTCATTTTCTTTACTTCCAGTTGCTATCTCATCATTCCAGTTTATATTGCCATAATTAAAATTGCCCATAATGATCACCTTTTTCTTATTTGTTTGGTTAATTTGATTATACATTTCATGGTCACTACCATCCATATTACCAGGTCTATAACAACATCTGACAAGTATTTCATTCTATTAACCTCTATCTCGCACTACACTGCCTCAAAACTACTTTTCTATCATCAATATAATTACAAAACTTTTTCTATCATCAATACCACTCCCCATCCCTTTTTATTCTTTCTGTCTTCATGAAATACATCATACACTTCCATCTCTATTCCTGTCAGGATGTCATCCTCATCCAACCATGTCTCATTTATTCCAGCAATTTTTGTGTGAACAAACTCAGTCGCAACCATTTCATTTGCCTTGTTTCCTATACTTATAGCATTCATACACATTCAACAGCTCATTCCTGGATCTCAAGTTTCATTGATACCACTTCTTAGACATGACTTCTCTATACTTAACTTGAGCCATTTCTTTTTCTCCTTGTTCATCTCAGAACCTTCTTCAAATCTGTTTTCCCCTCCCTTTTTTGTCGACACTTGTATTCACATCCTCTTGGAGCACCAACCTTTGCTCGGAGTGATTTAACCTGGAAGGAAAGTCCTGAGTGATTTAACAATTGATTATTGTTAAATCACTCAGGACTATTTCATTATTATTATGTGACACCTCCAGGGAGTCCAAAGACTCATCAAACCACGCTCAAACTTAACTTTTTGCAAGCCATTAGTAGCAGAGGTTCTATCAATCGACCAACCTTTGCTGGCTAGGGTTTTGGTCACATGATTGAAAAACAAAATTCTTACATTAATTTCACATGCTCATTACAGGAATCACCTCTGTAGTAATGGCATGACGTTTATTGTGATGGAGGAGGTGAGAGATGATGCATCTTGGACTATGTTGTATGCAGATGACATCGTGCTGTGTGCAGAATCAAGAGAAGAAGTGGCAGCTAAACTGGAAAGTTGGAGGAAAGTACTGGAAGAGAGAGGTATGAGACTGAGCAGAAGTAAGACAGAATGTGTTGCAATGTGGATGGCAACCAGGAGACAGATCTAGAGCTGGAAGGAGATGTCATCAGGAAGGTCAGTGACTTTAGATACTTAGGTTCAACAATGAAAGAGGATGGTGAGGCTGAGAAGGAAGTGGGATGCAGGATGGAAGAACTGGAGACAGATGGCTGGAGTGTTATGCAATAAGAGGATGCCGATCAATCTAAAAGGCAAAATCTACAGGACAGTAGTGAGACCAGCTATGACATATGCTATGGATACTGTGGCCCTGAGGAAAAATAACATCAGCAGGATGGAGGTAGTGGAGATGAGAATGCTTAGGTGGATGTGCAGTGTGACTAGAAAGGATCGTCTGAGAAATGACTATGTAAGGGGAACGGTGAAAGTTACGAACTTAGGAGCAAAGATACAGGAGGTGAGATTGAGATGGTTTGGTCATGATGAGGAGGGAGGAAGAGTATGTGGGAAGAAAGGTCATGCAGATGGATGTGCAGGGGAGGAGGAAACGCGGATGGCCAAAGAAGAGATGGTGGAGGAGGACTTGAGGATGAAGAACTTGGATGTGGCTACAGCCCAAGACAGGAGGTTGTGGAGGAGACTCACCACAAACAGTGACCCTACTTAAGTGGGAAAAGCTGCAGAAGAAGAAATAATGGCATGACGTTTACTGCTTAGCCTGAAAAAGAACTGGGTTTGAATCCTATGTAGGATGCAAAGAACCTTTATAAGGATTTTTTCAGCTGAAGTTGAATTAGTTAGTTCCACGCAGAGGTGCCAGGATTTTTCATCTGGCAAAATAGTAAGAGGAGCACGTAACATACAGCTTTATTTTGGCTATATCAAGCAAATTTTGCACATAAAAACATCTGTATAGAAAAAAAAAACAATAATGAAATTTCTCAATAAGTTTTTTTAGACCTAATGGATAGAAAGCAAGTGCTGACAATACTGAGTTGAAGTAGGAGTATGATATATCAAACATGAACATATGACCAACTGCTGACATGTACGATTGAGGTTAGATGTATGTTTCATTTGCATTTGTGAAATGAAGAAAAAGACACCATCGTTTCAATTTTCAGACGGCATTTTGTGTATGTGAACAATTTACAGCAATTTGGGGGAAAAGTTAAGTGGTGGTCAAGAAAATTTGGCAACACATTCATGCTATCTAAGGAAAGGAGTATTATTTTACCATTACCATGATACAGTGTGAACCAGTTTCCTTGAATACTATTTCTGTCTTGCAAGAATTAAAGGTCAAGAAAAATAAAAGTAAAATATCCAAACATTTTACCTGTAAATGATTTTGATCCAAATTTAGACTAGTCAATAACCACACCTAACTGAACAAAGTGGGCTTAATAAACTAGTATGTGATTTGAATCTCTCAAGCAAAACACATGGGATCCAAGCTGCAAGAATGGATGCTGGTCAAAGATATGAGGATATCTGTATTTAGAAAGAGAAGTTTGGCATTTTATGGAATGCAGGATTTCCTCTGTGTGTGTGTGTACATGCATGTACTTAGGCAAAGACTCATGGAATAATTAGGATTTGAACATAAATCTGAAGGTTTTTATATATTGATATTCCTCGAAATTCAGTTTGAAGGTGGTTGTACAATGGGAACAAAAAAAAAGCTTTCAGTATCTGCCTTATTCTGTTGGTATAAAGGAAACTTACAACAGCATGTCTGTCACTGAAAACAATCGCATACAAGAGACATTGAATCCGGGATTGACTAAATTCTTTGCTTATGGGATTAGACGAGGAAGAGAGCATCACACCATGTTGAAGAGGATTAGCTAAAAATATTTCAGTTTTTAGGTAATGAAGACAAGAACTAACTATTTCAATTTAGGATGCTACTAAAAATGTACTTTTGTATATTGTTGTAATCATGTAAAAACAACAGTACTTAGTACAAATTAAAAGCGGGTCCACCCACTTTGCCTCCAAGAACCTCCAAATGCCATAGTGAGGACTCGCTTCCTGATGTTAGAACCTTTCCTACACACTGTAAATACAAAGCTTTGTAAAAATTTAAAAATAATAAATTTTAAAATGTAATTGTTTTTGTGCACTATTGTATGTGATAATATCTTTGTTATCAGTTCAAATAAATATATGATTACTTAGTATTGATATATGCATTTCTTTTCTTTCTTGCAATAAAGTTTTAATACAATAATAACCTCACCATACTGTGGTGGGTAAGGCATACATGACTAATTAGGAAGTGTCTGATATAACTGTGTATACCAAGAGCTAATGCAAATAAATAGAGCAGGAACGAAATGGATGAACAATAAAATTAGGCTAGCAGTATGGGAAAAGATGTTATGGAGGTACAAAGCAGTCAGTAGTAATTAAACGCATGAGGAATATAAAATGCAGGCTAGGAAGGTGATAAGCATACAAAGAAAGGAAAAAAAAGTGCAATATGAGAAGAGATCTGCCAGTCAGGGCATAGATAATTCACTTGAATTCTGTTATGTGGCAAGCAACCGGAAGAATAATTATGGAAGGGTGATATTGGTAAGTATCATAGTGATCATAGCAAAGGATGATGTAGGAATTTAATGAGCACTTTGTTGTTGTGCCCTAGAATCGAGGCAAATAATAGATGGATTAGAAGTGAAAGAATTATAAATGTTGTTTGGGCTAGATGTTAATAAGGCTGGTGAACCATTTGATTTGATCTTATTTATAGCTCTTATTATTATACTTAATGATGAAATGAATGAAGGCTTGTTCCTAAAAGATGTTGCCTATGCACCACACAATGAATACACAAAACGTTTGGCACTTCCTCTTTCAAATAAGCAACAAAACCATGATAGCGACCTATCATTGATGGTGCTCCATCAGTAACACATGCAACAACATTGTTCAAGATATTTAATTAGCCAAATATTTCGGTCTGAAAATTGCAGACTATCTTCAGTGGCACTACAAGAACAGTTTAAAAAAAAAAAAAATACAAGGTGGAATACTAACAATAGATCATTTAAAAATAGAACAAGCCACGTGATGTTATATCACTAAGTATTAAAGGGAACATTATTAAGCAGAGACATGACTGAAATAAAGATATTAATTAATAATATTAAATAACATAAATTTAATATGAATTAATGAGTTATCCTGATTAGACTTTCCCAGATTTTTGATACAGATATACAGTCATTCCAATTCAGGTTAGGACGATGGAGTAATGCCTCTACGCTTTCTTTGAATAAACGTTCAAATTTATAGCGGGATCTATGTAAGAGGCGAGTTTTTGAACAAAGGATGTTGTGGTTAGTTTCAATCCCGTGCTGAGCCAATCCAGATTTTTCAGGTTTGTTGTGATGAATGGAGGATTGATGTTCTTGGATTCTTTTTTCAAGAGAACGTCCAGTTTGTCCAAAATAGGAGAGATCACAGTTGCAGGGAATTTGATAAACTGCAGGAAGAGACATAGTTGAGTGTTTGTCTTTAGGAGAAAGAAAATGGGAAGATAATTTGTTAATAGGTGAATACATAGCTGTTAACTCATATTTCTTCAGAATTCTTGATAGGTTCTGAAATCCCAGAGATGTATGGAATTGGAACTCCACGTATTGAATCTTTGTTGTTTAGTGGTAGATTATAAGAATCAAGAAGATATTGTGTACTCTTTTCGGAAAAGCCACTGAGTTTCATGTGTTGTTGGATAGTAGAAAGTTCTTTCTGTGGAAAATTAGAAGTAAAACAATTAGTTTTGGCTCTTCTGATTAGACATTTTATGATTCCTGTTTTTTGATAAGGATGATGGGCTGATTCTTTAAGAATATACCGACCTGTGAACGTTGGTTTCCTGTAAACTGTAGTTGTAAGAGTATTTGAAGGTGACCGGATGAGGAGAACGTCTAAAAAATATAACTAGTTGCTTTTTTTTTTTTTCCAATTTCCATAGTAAACTTTATACTATGATGTAAGGAATTGATACTATTTAAAAAAGAAGGTAATGAGTCTTTGTTGTGAGGCCATATAGTAAAGATGTCATCTATACAGGGTGTTCGGGATAAATTTGACAGTTTCGTAAGGAAAAAGAAAATCTTCTTTGTATCTATTAAATTTAATGAATTGACAAAAAAACATTACAGGCAGAGTTAATTACAATACTATCAACAAGATTTACTCAAAATAACCACCATTAGCATCGATCACAGCTTCAATTCTGCTTCGGAACCTCGAACAAGCTGATGCTACAGTCTCCCTGGGAAGGGCCGCAAAAACTGTTTTAATTTTATCCATTAACTGGGCTTTTGTATTACTGGAAGTGCGATTGGTGTCTTTTTCAACTGCGCCCCATACAAAATAATCCATGGGGTTAAGGTCTGGGGAGTTTGGAGGCCAAACATTTGGACTGGTGAAGTCGTAGAAATTTTCAGACAACCATTTTTGACTTTTCCCAGAGGTGTGGCAAGGGGCCGAATCCTGCTGCCATACATACGGCCTACCATTGGCTACCCTTGTTATCCAGGGCTTGACTACAGTTAGCAACTCCATGAACAAAGCCCGAATTCCAATGCCAGGGTTCTTCAACACCTGTTCCTGCAGATTTGCGAGGAATTCTGCTGTACGAACGCAATCAGATCGTCTGCTAGGGATCTTTCTTCTTGCTACATCCTCGTAGTCACCATTGCAAGTCTCTAGTTCATGCCTGATTGTTTTTACTGTATTCAGGGAGCATTGGGCAGCATTTGATGGCGGGCACGAATCATCATGATACAAGTTATTCTCTTCCATGATTCAGGTGGGTTCCAGCTATCCATCCTTTCTGACATCTTGTATATGAATGAAGAAGGGTCCAAACTTTTAAATGAAGAGAAGTGTGTGTTAATACATGTAACTTACGGAAAAATATAATTAATTATAAATATGTCAAATTTATCCCGAACACCCTGTATATCTTACCCAAAGGATGGTTGAGGGAAAAATAGATGAGAAGAGGACTTTTTCTAGATGTTCTAAATAAAAGTTGGCTAAAGCAGGAGAGAGAGGACTTCCCATGGCCCTTCTTTCTACTTGGCTGTAAAATTTGTTTTGACATAAGAAATATCCAGAGTGTATTATGAAATCGAATAGTTTTATGTCTTCTGGAAAGATGTCAGCCAGTAATTTTAAAGTCTCCTTGAGAGGTACATTTGTATATAAAGATTCTATATCAAAGCTCACCATAAGATCTGCAGGTTGCAATGAGATATATTTCAATTTCAAGAAATCTGAGGAGTTTTTAAGAAAGGAATTAGAGTTGCCTATGTGAGATTTCAATAATTTAGATAGATATTTGGCTGTACGGTAAGTAGGAGAATCAATACAATCTACTATTGGACGAAGAGGAAAGTCAATCTTATGTATTTTAGGAAGACCATTAAATCTAGGAGGTCTTGCAAAATGAGTTTTAAGTCTTTCAATTGTGTCTCTATCTAAACTGATGACTTCATCTAGGAGAGAATTTAATTTCTTTAGTTGTCTGTTGGTTGAATCATAATCAATTTCTTGATATGTGGAGCAATCTCGAAGTAAAAGAGAAAGTTTTCTTCTGTAATTTGCAGAGTCCATAACTACTGTTGCTTTCCCCTTGTCAGCTTTGGTGATAATGAGGTGATTGTTTTTTCTCAAGGACTGTAAAGATTTCATTTCAGAAAGAGATATGTTGGAAGGAGGAAGTTTGGTCTTAAGTAGAGAAGAAGCGACTTCTAGGCGAAGAGCATTAGCTTTATCACTAGTTAGATGATTGAGATTCCGTTCAATGTTAACTAGGAAATCTAGATATGGTATCTTATTAGGAACAATAGAAACATCATGTCCTTTTGACAGGATGAGGGTTTCGCTATCAGTTAGAGGATGTCCGGATATATTGACAATCCAATTATCTGGAATTTTGAAGGGCTTGAATTGTTTAGAAGAAAGAGTTTCATATTTGCGGTTTAGATGTTGACTTAGTTTATTATAAAAATTTTCAGACCGAAATATTTGGCTAATTAAATATCTTTCTTGTGTTTACGTGCTTATATTATTCAATCTTTATGTCAAGTATCCTTAAAATATCATATTGTTCAAGGATATATTATTTTTTGCAAAGTATGATTTCACAGCAGTAAATATTGATAATCCTTTTTATCTGTAATAAGATGCATTGAATGAAATGAAAACGTTTTGGCACAATCTTATTTTATGTATGTTCAATACCCAGTACAGCATTGAATGAAATGAAAACGTTTTGGCACAATCTTATTTTATGTATGTTCAATACCCAGTACAGCATTGAATGAAATGAAAACGTTTTGGCACAGTCTTATTTTATGTATGTTCAATACCCAGTACAGTATTGAATGAAATGAAAACGTTTTGGCACAATCTTATTTTATGTATGTTCAATACCCAGTACAGCATTGAATGCACTCCGAGCATTCAACCAATAGCATGGCACGACGAATTAAATTATTTCAGAACAGTCTTGTACTATATTATTTGCTGTATCTCGCAATTTTTTTTTTTAATTTTTTATTTATGATAGTAACTTTTTCTTTTCACATACATTTCTCTCACAAATTTGAGTTTGTATATATTTTGGATATTTTTATTACAGCATGTAATTATTCTCCCACCGACCTGAAAGCTTAAATCCCCCACTAGTGGGTGATACCACCCAGGTTGAAGAGCACTGGTATAAAGCATTGGCAATCAATCATACATTGGTCTACTCTTTGTCATATTTAGTCATCTAATTTTCATTGTGAAGTGGAAATGGGAAGAGGTTGAGGGAAGTGTAAATTGCATAATTTGGTTGAGAGCCAAAAAAGAAGTGATATGATAGAGACAATTAATTTAGGGATGAGATTTTATGGATTATAAAAATATTGGAGGTTGAGGAGAGAAGAATGAGAGTCCATCCCTGGCAGTTGTGTAAAGAGAGGAGTAGATAAATTCTTTGCACTGAGAGTGGAATGCATCACTAAAATGTGTTGTTGTGAATGCTGGAGTGTAAATAATTTTAAGGTTCAGCATGATATTGTTGCTTAGTAGACTTTCCACAATGAATCTGATGATCGCATAGATGTAAGAATAATATCCCAAAACATAACCCTTATATTTTTTTTTTTTTTTTTTTTTTGGAAATACTGAAAATGCTCATGTTTACACCTAGTTTCAACATTATAGTCAAGGGAGATAAAGTTTCAAAAAAAAAAAAAAAGTATAAAAGTGATTCAAGCATTAGATAGGACTCGTTAGTAGGCAATATTTCTGTCTTTTGCCAGAACAAGCAGAGCAGTATATCATTAGTGAAAAAGCTATTCTCAAATTCAATCCTGCAGTTTTGAAAGTGACCGTGCAACTTTGTTATTTCAAAAGCAAGTCATGATGGAGATTGTGGATGCTTAACTATTGATATTGATGGAAGAATTCTTGTAATGTAAGTCTTCTGTGGGTCCATCCAAATACATTTATTTGAGTTCTTTCTCTGATGTACAACAATGCTTTATTGACAACAACAATTACAAAGTTTTAAACAATATTTACATCTCTATCAACACTTTATACTAGTTTATGTATAATTCTTTGTTTAAAAATACATTTTGACCTTATTATGAGCACCCGTGTTTTGGGATACTTGATTTTTTTTTCATTTGTGCTTGTATTGCAATTTGATAGACAGTTATCACAACACATGGATATGATGGAATACATCATCACATTGCACAGTCATCTAAATATATACAAATCTCTGAAGTTACCTTAACATAAAGTCTTTATTCTGGTAACTAACAGTTTTTATTTATTAGCTGCAATAATTAAATATGGACAGACAATTTTCAACTTTATATGGAAGAAATAGCACGTCTTGGATACATTCAAATCCAGATCACAATTTAGTATTTACACAGAACACTATAGCTTTGTTCTCAATAAATGAATATTCAATATTCAATGTCTTCAAAGCATAGAGAGCTACTGGAATAACAAATGCCCTGGCAGGGCAATTTTTTCTCCCTCTGAGAATTTAAGTAGCATATGCCCATAAAAATATATCTTACAAGTTTGGGAAGATTTGATTTCACAACTATTTAATGATATATAATTCCAATGAACTATAACATAAAAATAAGTCATATATACAATAGAACAGTATAAATAAAATATTCCTTTGATTTTTGATATCAGTTGTATGAGAAATATATTAACTGTTCAAGTATAATGTAGTTAAGTATTTTTTTTTTTTTCTCTTGACCTCTTCAGTGGCTAATTTGGGTATGAAATACCAATGCTTTAACATTAGCAAGCAAAAGCTAATACTGATATTGGACAAATTTTAACTATCAATGTAAAGTTAAGTTTCCTCTTTCCTTGGAAGAAACAAAAACATGTCACTTGAATAACAAACATTAAAATTCCAAGCCCAGCTGTCTCCTAAAGAGTCTAAATTACTTTATATTTATCATGGTTGCAAGGAATAATCATATTCAATTTCATGAAGAGTTACTATCTTAATTAATTATTAAGAATGAACAGCATGACTTCAGCTTAAGGCCCATAAGCAAACTTATTTTTAGGACTCCCTTTCTACTTTATTTTTATAGAACTGGGGCAGGGACAAGAACCTTATAAGCATTGCTTACCCTGTTCCAATAACTAATCAAACAACAATAAAAGTGGTTTGAGTGCAATGAGTTAGGCCTGAGACACATACACAAAAGTTAACAATTTTGTACTACACTTGAATTGCTTTTATTTTATCCATCTTAATCTTTATATTTGTCGGTGCCTAAAATTACACATTAATAATTATAATTTTATTTAATCCCCACATTTTCTGGTCTTCTTCTCAGACATATATCAGCCTATAAATATGACTATTCATTATCTTTACTGCTTATTGGGAACACAGAATAAATTCTGAGTGGACATATCATGCTTTGGACCAAACTGAATAAGGTCTCTTGGTTGCATTTGTTTGTGAAGAAATGTATGTTTGAATGGATAGCCTTTAATATATTTATGCAAACTTACCATGTGATAGCAGGGAGTATCTTCACTAAAGTCAAGGAACTTGATCAGTAGTCAATAAGTTTAGTTTATTTAAATTATATATTTAATAATTATAAGCATTTTCTCTAGTTGTGATAAATGTATAATAATTATCATACACACAAAAAAAATCTATTATCTATACAGATATATATATATATACACACATCTCCATTTCTTTCACTAAGGCACATTTACAAGTAAAGAAATATTATTCAGAATATTCATAATGATTTTTACATTTGAGAATTTTCTTAATATACGCACAGCAATAAGTCAGCATACAAATTGAGTTTCTAAAAATATCTTAATAATTATTCCCTCAGTTATCAAATATTGAAATGCACTCATGGTTTTAAAGTGCAAGACTATTGTAATTTATTCTCATAAGTAAATGCCTGAAATGATTCTGCAATTTTTAAATAAAAATTATTTTTGAATCTTAAAAAAAAAGCTACCATAAACATTTGAACTAAATGAAAACACATTCCATTATTGATTTTTATACCATATTTAGAACTCGCTCAACATGAAACGTTTAAATGTATAAGTACACTGTACATCTGATATAACTTGAATCACTTATAATGCTGCCAAAGGTTGTATCCTAATTTCATTTCAGATTAGTGGTTCATTGATGGTTGTCATTTGTAAACTAGCTAAAAGTGGAAGGGTTATAGTGTATGTACTATTTGGGAAGAGTGACTATGTAGATATGTTTTCAAGTGTTTTTCTTTCCAATTTAATAAAAAAAATAAATGTTCAAAGAAAGTTCTCAAAAAAAAAAAAAACATTGTTAGTTCAAGAAGGCAGGATGCACTTAACTTTAGTACTAAAATCAGGAAAAAATGCAAGTGGAGGTTTCTTGATATGTAGGTATTGGGAATCCATGCTTCAGGGATTGATAAAAGATGAAGCTCAACTATGGCAAGCAACTCATTGGATAAAGCCATGTTCACATGGTTTTTGCAAGAACATGGAATGCCTGTCTCTGTTGACTAAACACATACACACAAGAACAACATGGGGAAAAAGGCATGAATTGCTAGGTTGCAGTTTTGAAAAAAAAAATCAATCTGCAGACATGACTATCCACAATAAACAGTTATCATACAAGAAGGCAGTTACATTCCAAAAGAAATTTACGATTATAACAAAAGGACTTTTTTATCACGTTCTTCCTGATCACTAGCTTGTAAATCTGATGAAATTAGGCATAGGGCTTTAAAATGATAAAAAACGACATTGTTGCATTTTGTTAATAAAACCAATGCACAAACCACTATGTATAGGAAAATCAAGTACCCTAAAGTTCCAACACAAACATGCATGCATTAGCATTTTTCATATTGCCACAGCAAAAATGTTTGGATGACAGCAGAAATTTTTGAGGATTTGAATTATCTGATTTTGTGCTATTAACATGTGATCATTTAAAGAAGAAAAACAGAACCTAAAGCACTTTTATTGCTGGACAACTGTCATGAAATACTTATGCTGTGATAGTAAAATAAAGTTGAACTAATTGCCAAAGAATACAAGATCAAACCTTTCGAACAGGGCATACTGATCTTCAAAACACACCACAAGAAAAATTTAATTAAGCAAATAGCTGGTGAGGAGGTATCCATAACGGAATGCCTGAAGAAGCTCACACTAACCAGTGTTTTTGACTTAGGGGAAACCATATTACCATCTATAATTGAGAAGTGGTGGAAGAGAGGTTTGCATGAGGCATTTGCACCTGACTTTGTTATTCATTCTGGCAGTCATGACACATGAATGGATCCATATAGACTCTTCAACTGAAGAATATTTAAATAATCAGATTATAATAAATATGGCCAGTCTCCAAGACCAAAACTGAAGCCCCCCCCCCACAAATTAATAGTGGCTTTTAGAAGTTATGGAAACTATACTTCATTAACAGCAGTGGATTATGCCAGTTCCTTTAAGGGAGCCAAGATCACAGTTGTTGGAATCAGAAAACAATATAAAATTCATATGAAACTAATTACCAGTATTGCAAAAATGGATTCAATGCACATTAACTCTCGATTTATTTATTAAGAAAACCACAAAGTATTCAGACTTTTTTTCATGTTACAATATTTTGTTATTTCATGATTTTTTTTTCTTAATTTCTTTTTTAATCTTTACTGATAGAGTGTAGATGTTTTGTTCTCAGCAAAATTCTTTTATTTCTGAGTATCCAAAAAATTGTTTGTTTGCATTACATTATCTACAGCATATTAGCAGTTATTGAACATCCTATTCATACATATTCAGTGCAATTTGAAATAGCTATTTAAACACGAGTGTTTAAATAATTGGTGTCAGAAATGACAAAAGGGAGGAGGAGTTATTCTTAAAGAAAATCTTTGTTACATTAAATGCTACACCTCTATAGAACAGATGAAGAGAGGTAACTGAGGCACATGATATTAACTTATTTACAAAATAAATACAGAAAAAAACAAATGGTGAGCTTTTTTGCTTTAGAAGGCAGATATAGGACTTTTTAATTTTGAGATATCAGTATATTATGGCAAATGACAAAATAGATTAATTATAAGACAGGGAGTGCTGTAGAAGTTGAAAATGACCAAGTAAAATGGTTTTTTTTTTTTTTTAAGCTATATCCAACAATGCATCAGATGATTTTTAAGTGAGCATTCAGTCTTTTATTTGTTATATATACACAGTATACGTTAGGGTCCCACAGGAGAGGAAAGAGAATAAATGATTGTTCCACTACATAAAATAGTGAAAGGTTGTTTAATAATCATTTCAGCATGGATTTGGTTGTAATTATAGCTTTCCAGTTGAATTTAGACAAGGAATGTATCAAGCCGATGAATGAATAATGTGTCTCCTTTCAGAAAAGGAAACAGAACCTCCCTACTATTGATGTTCCAAAAATTATATTCAATCAACAAAATGATTTTAAAAAAAATTCCTGTTTCCAGCCTCTCGATTATCCAAAAAATGTTTTGACTTGGTAAAAAATAGTTTCTTCCTTCTTTGAGCAGTGAAAGTGAAAAATCAAACATGCAAAGAAAAAGCATTTCTATGGATATAAATTTGCAAGTGTTAACAAAGTTAGAAGTAAGCAAATGGCAAGTTGTTATAGGTGCTTCTTTAAACCTAGTAACTAAAGGAACAATTATGGAAATGCAGACAAAATAAGATCTGCAACTGATGACATCAAGATTTTAGTTTGATCACTCACCCAAGTTGCATTTGGGTGGGTGATCAAACTCAATATAACATGTCCTTAAATTAATTTAATTAATGGAAAAGGCAAGAAACATTTTTATGCATATTCAAGAAGAAATGTCAAACATTCACAGCCAGCAAAGATTGATTTGAAAGATTTAAAAAGCACAGTACCCTACAGAGCATATGTATCACTTGAGAAGTGGCAAGTTCAGATACAAAGGCAGCTTTGTATACAAGGTTATATATAATAATACTGTTGAATAAAAGTTAAATACCGTTTCTATTAATCTTTGTGTTTTCTTTCCTATTCATGTATGGTTAAAATAATCCCATTTAGCACTCTAAATTCTAAGAACGTATCTGAGCATTAACTAGGATCTTACTTTATTCTTTAAAACATTCGGCTAAAAAACTCTTGCTACAGCTAAAAGTAAGATATACAGTACTTCATTCAAGATCTAACTATAAAGATATTCACCTATATTTAGTTTTAGTATCATGCAAAAGTACTAAATTAAAAATGCAATCTGCATAGTTACATATTAGTTAGTTTGGAAACCTTTTTAAAGGGCTTGTAAATATTATATATATACTTAGTAAGGCTGGATAACTATTATAGTAACTTGAAACTTGTTGTAATTGCCTTGTTCCTGAAAAATTTCTTTCATTCTACATATATGTCAACAGGGGATGAAGGTTATGTCTTTTAGGTTTTAAAATCTTTGACAAAAAAAAAGTGCATTAAAAGTAACAGAAATTTAGCATCTGCCTCTGATGGGAGAGTGGCTTGGCTTGCCTTGGCAAGTATAGCTAGCCTCCCCAATTCAAATTTTAAAGTAAACCAAAATTCACCAATGGAAAATTTCCAACATAACACAAAAATATTTATCTTAACATGTATTTTATTAAGGAACCGATTGTTTTTAAGTTCTTTAGGTTTTTCTGATTATTATTAGATATAATACAATGATTATGATTTGGGATTTTTTTTTTGTGGACGCACATAACCTCTTAAAAAATCAACTGTTATTGGAAACTCCACATTTTTTCTGAATTATTGTATATGAAATGCATTAAGTAAGAAATATATTTGTATTAAATTTTTTTAGCAAAACCAGTCTCTATTCATTATAGGCATAAAGAACACCAGAATTCAATACATATCACAATGTGGTAAGAAAATAATTTTAATTAATAATAAATTTTAATTAAGAAAATTGGTGTTGAAGGGTAAACTATTTCCCTTGTATTAGTAAAGCATGTTTCTATAAATTGTACCACAGCAAAACATTTAAATATTCCACTCACACCAATTGCACATGCTTGGTACTGAGAACAGCATCAGTATTTACAAAAAGAATAGAATATTAACTTCTCATCATCTCATTGACTAATCTGATAGCAGCTTTGATTTAATCTCATGAAATAGTCCATCATTTAAAAGTATATACCGTATCAATAACACTGAAAACTAAATTTTTGAACAGTACTGAGAGCTGGAATCTACACAGTTATTTTATATATCACTGAAGATATTAATTTTGTAGAAAATTTATTCTTCTGGTTTTATACTGTAAGTATTATTTTGCCTTTGATTTAGCTCGTGCTATATTTAAACCATGTTGTTTTTGTATATAAAATGAGATATAAAATTTGAATTTTTTTATCCCTCTTTTCAAAGTATTAGAAAATAATCCATCAATTTTTTTGATTTGGGAAGCTGAAAAAAGATGTTGGCAGAAGCCAAATCATGGATATCTGTAACTAATTTCAATCTTACTTTAATGTTTCTGATGAAAGATAAATCAGGACTGTTTTTTTTTTTAAATTAGATACAATAATCCTTTTGTATTAACATTAAATCTTTTTATAATAACACTTCAGAACCCTGGTCAGGAGAAGTGTATATGTGACCACAGCAAAGATGCCACTACAACAACAGAAATGGCCCCGGGTTCTGCACGGCCTACACTCACCTTTCTACAGTGGCAGTAAGGCACTGAGTGTGGCCATGGGTGCTAAAAATCTCGCAGATGAAAACAGACCGCCTCTTAAATCCATGAAAATGCAATCGGTACCCTCAATACTCGAACTTTGGCAAGAGACTACAGAATAGATTTGTTAATCAATGAACAAACCAATATCAACTTGGATATCCTGCTAGTGAATGAAACAAAAAGATTGAAAGAACTGACAGCAAGATGGTACAATGGCTCACAGATACTTCTCGGAGCATCCTCAAACAATGGCAAACAAGGCGGAGTGGGCTTCATTGTTAAATCTAAGCTCACCAAGTCGATCCTTTCTTGTAACATCATATCTGAAAGAATAGGTGTACTCGTAATTGGAATTGAGAACAATATAACAAAATTAATATCCTGCTATGCTCCAACATCTGTAGCTGATAATCAAGAAATAGAAAATTTTTACATGAATCTTGAACAGGAATTAAATTACAAGTCAACATACACATTCGTTGGTGGTGACTTTAATACCAAAATAGGATGTGGAAAAGAAAACGAAAAGTTTATAGGACCACATGGCCTGGGAGAAAGAAATAGAAGAGGAGAGAGATTAGCTGAATTTGCTGCAGCTGAACAACTCTTTATTATGAACACTTTTTTCAACAAACAAACGCCTAGGAAGAAGATGGACTTGGCAATCACCGAATGGAGACACAAAAAATGAAATTGACTACATTTTAACAGACTGTAAAAGACTGGTACAATACGCGAAACATACTTCATCATAGATTCTGACCACAGACTCCTCAGAGCCATTATAAAAATAGACCACAAAAAAGAACAACATAGGGCAACATCAAACCATAAAAGACAACCTAAACAAATAGACTACCACAAGTTCAGGAAGTACATAGAAGAGACCGAATGGACTATTAAAAACTGTTACAATGATGACTATATTGATTTTATTAATAAATTCAATGAGTGCAATAAAAAATCAGAAATCCCTGTGAAACAAAAGAAAAGAGAACGACGCTCACTTCAAACTATAGAACTACTGAAAAAGAAAAAAGAACTGAAGAAAATTTTCTAGAATACAAAATTATCTGTAAATTACTAAGGAAAAGAATTCCAGAAGACTACAAAGCTTTCAGGATACAAAAACTAAGAGAAGCAGTGCAGGCAAAAACCAGCCTGAAAAAAATAGAGAAAGACTTAAATTTTAAACAGTCAATTTCATCTGCTTTACAGGATCAAAATGGAGAAAAATATACTAATAGAAAAAGGACAGAAGAAATTGTGCAGAATTTTTATAATGATCTCAACTAAGTGCCAAGTTTCAGAATCTATCATTCCAAAACCAAGCAATATACCAGATGTACTTCCAGAAGAAATAGAACATACCCTTTAAAAAATGATGTGTGAAGGTAAAGCCTCAGGACCTGATCATGTTAAGGCTGAAGAAATCCAACAAGGTGAACCAATTATTTTCAAAGCCTTGGCTGCCAGATTCACGTGGTACTTCAAAGAAAGAAAGATTCCAGAGGAATGGAAAACCTCAAAAACCATACTTCTATTCAGAAAAGAGAATAAGGAAGACATAAAAAAACTATCGTCCAATCTGTCTACTCTCTCACATATATAAGATCATGAACAGAGTATACTGAACAGAATCCAAAACACACTTGAAGACAACTCCAGCAGAGAGCAGGCAGGATTCAGAAGAGGCCTCTGCACAATAGATTGTATCCAGGTCATTTCACAACTAACAGAAAAATGCAGAGAATACTGAATCCCTCTTACGTTTCCTCTTTATTGATTTAAAAAAAGCATTTGATACCACAGAACACAATGCAGTCATCAGTGCCTTACTGGAAATAAATGTGGACCCTACTTACAGCCACATGATAAAAGAAATTAACAAAAATCAGACCACACAAATAATCCTATTTGATCAACCTATAAATATAGATATAAAGAGAGGGGTCTGCCAAGGCAATGTGATCTCCCCAAATCTATTTACCAGCACTTTAGAATACATTCTGAAAAAAAAATAGACCTAAATGGAGGAATAAGCATAGATGGTGAATAGCTACAAATCCTTATGTTTGCCGATGATCTAAACTGATATCCCACAACCCAAAAGACCTAGAAGAAATGGGTGAAAAGGTATACACAAACAGCAGTAAGATAGGCTTAGAAACGAATCTAGAATAATCAAAATGGATCAAAAACATCTACACAAGTGACAGTCGCCTATGTATTGATAACATCTCTATAGGACAAGTTGACTCCTACAATTGCTTAGGACAAACAATAAAAATGAATAACGATTTATCTGAAGAACTAGCAAAAAGAAAGAAAGCTGCATGGCTATCATTCAACAGACTAAAAGAAACACTTACTGATCCAAATCTTGACATCTCTGCAAAGGCAAAACTATTTAATAATGATATTCTTCCATCACTCACATATGGATGAGAAACATGGAACACGACAAGAAAAGAAGAAGAGACTCTCAGAATAACTCAGCGTGCAATAGAATGCAGGATTTGCAACATCAGCAAAATGGAGCATGTTAGAAACACAGAACTAAGAAAGAGATCAGGCATAAAAGATGTGGTAACTGCAGTATATGAAAGCAAGATGAGATGGGCAGGTCACATAGCCAGACTCAAGGATAACAGATGGACATATAGAATACTCAACTGGCAACCAAGAATAAAGAGAAAACCAGGAAGACCACCTACAAGATGGGAAGATCCACTAGTGAAATCTATGGGTATAACATGGAAGAGAGAGGATCGAGATCGTTGGAGGCATCTTTGTGACCTGCACTCATGGGGAAATCCTGAGTGAAACACGTCCATCAAGGTAATCCTTTTGTATCCTAATGTTTCCTGCAGATACATATCAATTCTTTCATGTGAGAAATGTGGAACTTTCTAACACTAGATTTCTAATATTATAAATCAAGTTTTCTTCCTACATTTGCAGCCATGTATGACACTTGATTTAATTTAAAGCCCTGAATGTATAGCATATAACTTTTCAAGTCTCATGACTTATTCAGCATTCCTGTTATAATTCTGATCATGTCACTCATCCCTGATTCACTACTTATAACTTGTATGGTTACCATATGGATATAGAAGGCTAACAGCCTAAATACTTACTGTAATTGCAAAGTATCAGTTACCCATAATTGTGTCATGAAATGATATCTGAGGCTTTGTCATGTGTCACCTGCCTGAAAAAGAAATATCAAATCTCCCAAAAAGCAAGGCTAAGTTAGTTGATCTTGGAACAGCATGGATTTTTTCCTACCATCTTACTTTATTCTTCCTGACAGAATAAAATAACCTGGAACACAAAAAAATTGACAGATACAAATGGACCATTTATGTCATTTTTCCCCGAAAAAGATGACATCCTTACTTTTCAAGTGGCGAAAAAAAAAACCCTCTTTCGGCAAACTCCATGATATATTTAATGCGTTTGTTTATTAGACAGAAACTTCAAGCTTCCTTATGATGCTGCATACCTTATTTATGATTTCTTTAGGTAGAAATAAGTACTAAGCACTATACTACAAGTATATGCTATAAAAGAAACAACTTCAACTGAAAAAGCCGAAGGTGAGTTAGCCAATCTCATACGGTGATAGCAGGGTTTTTTCACCCTGCATACAGACAAATCGGCCTACAGAACACATGCAATTTACAGACAAAAAATACTATTGTTGGTGATGATGGGCGATAGATGGCGTTGATGGTAGTAGTGTCGTAGTTGGAGAATTAAGTAGTAGCAGAGATGATCAGATGTATTTAGCGAAGTAGAGTAGTGTGCCCTCCCACGATGAGTCCTTGGACTCCCTGGAGGTGTCATGTAATAATAATGATAATGATCAAATCCAGTAGAAATTAAACTCTTAGACTTAAACGGTGTGGCATATGCTAATGTGAGCACTTGAATTTCCCAGTTATAATGAAACTATCTGAATAATAATCTAAGCATGGAGAAAGAGAGCTGATATTCCATCAGCTAAAAGGCTTGGTCATGGGTTTAACACCTAGCTGATGGTAACTAGTCTGCTTATTAAGAATTTTGAGTTCTCATTCTTAGTCTTAGTTTCCAAAAATCTAAGTTTTTAGATAGAGTATACTGATAGTATCTTCTTGATCTGACTGCATACTGTAGTTCCTCAACCTTACTGACCAGCCTAAATCAGCAAATATCTTATAAGAACCCAAAGCTTGTAATGGATAAACCACCTTCTTTCTTTTCTTTAATCTAAAGCACCTCTGTAGTACAGTATGAGGATGCCATATTTTACATTCACAATTGGAAAGACCTGGATTTGAATTACTGTTAAGAGTTCTTCACATCCTAAATGTGAGGAACTTATAAGTATTGTTTCAACTAAGGTAAGTTAGTGGGTCAGTTATGGAAATGGAAAACGGGAAAAGGAAAATCTTCCAAAATAGAATCATCCAATGTGCATAGGCATACACCAATATCACAGCCATAGTTGCTTCGGCTATAATTACAATGCCATCATTCATAACTAATCCATAACAGTGACATAGTTGTTGGAAGTTTTTCTACTTGGTTATGCTATAAATTAAAGATACCAAGAAATTATATACTTGTTTTAATCCTTTATCCAAGTGTAAGCAAACAAAATTTAATAATAAAGTGTGATACCTTTTGGCTACTTGTATATGAAAATATGACTTCTGCATTACTTCGACCTTAGTATCATCTCTGGGTCTGGCTCCCACTGATGAGACCTCAATAAAGGTCGAAACCGATCTGGGTAGTGACCCTTCCCATAATGCATAGAATTATACATGTTTGTAAGGATATGTGCTTTGCATTATGGGATAATAAGGCAAGTGATGTGAAGTCATTAGCTTTTATATATGAGTTGCTCCAGTCCTGAAAATACTTCAGGTGCAAACTACTTTGTTTGCTTACACTTGGATAAAGAATTAAACCAAGTATAATTTCTTGGTATCTTTAATTTATATTTAACAGTGACATAAGAAACCTGTCCTTCTCAGCCACCATTATGATTTAATATCTCTATGAATTGAGTTATCATAATGGTGGCTGAGAAGGACAGGTTTCTTATGTCACTGTTAAACATAAATTAAAGATACCAAGAAATTATATACTTGGTTTAATTCTTGGGCCATGAGAGACAGCATGACCTTAAGGATAAGAACCTTAATAGAAAGGACCTGATTATTTAACTACCATTCATCCAAAACCAGGTCATTTTTCTTAAAAGAAATACAGGTGAACATTTTGATGGAGACAGCTTATTCAGTTAGATGTTCTGTTTTATTAATCCTCTTTGACATTGTTTTTTTCTAGATTGCTATAATTTTGTTTGACATTTTTAATTTAAGGAAGTAATTGCTCTCCTCTTCACAAGAAGCATCTATAATCTCATTTTAAGAAAACATATTCCTCTTGCCAATACAACAAGCAAATCATCCTTCCTTTGTTGAAACTATTTTAAAAGCAGAAGTACATTAAGATGCATTTCAATCAAATAAAAAGCTAACACACTCTTCACTACCTGAGACCCATTAGCACTATGGATTTTGTCACTCTCAGTACACAGCTGACTGATCTCCTGGGTAACACTTAGGTAATTCTTGACATTTCTAGAGCATTTGATTGGGTTTGGCACAGAGGCCAGCTCAGTAAACTACCATCTTATGGTTTGCCTTCTATTCTTTATGAATTGGGTTACTGGCTTCCTCTCCTTAAACTTCCCCACCAATGCTGGAGTACCCATTGACTCTATGGGTACTCCATAGAGTCGATGCTTATTATGCTCATATATTTACTATCTATTCTCTTTCTTTCTCCTGTACTTAAACGATCTTCTCTCACTACTGAATTCAAATTCTATTCCTAGCTTTGTGAATGACAGAACACAGACACCCCCATCCCACCATTTTTCTTTTTCATTTAACAAGCCCTGTGTGCACAAACATTAAAAGCTTCAAGATCTTCCATATCCCATGATTTAAACTCTGATGTCCTTGCTTTTATTCAGTAGAGAGAGGATAATTTTGTAATATTAATGATACCAAAACACAGTCTGGTCTTGTCTTATTCCTTGCAAAAAAGATCTTACTTCATTTCTGCCTTACTTTGGATGATACCCAGATCTCAAAACATCATAAGACAGAGGCCAGCTCAGAGACTTCTCTTCTTGGACTGATTTACATCTCTTGCCTTTCCTGGAACAAATTTCTTTATCCTCAAAAAACTAGGTGCATTTTACTGCTGAAGCATTAATTCTCACACATTTGGGATGGTGCATTCAAACCTCTCCAAAAATGCTTGATGTTCTCCAGAAGAGAACAATCCAGTTGTTAAGTGATGAATTTTCCTCACAGACATTCTGTTTTTGTCATATGCTTCTTCTATGGTATTTTAATATGAAATGGCCATCAGTATCATTCATCCATTTTTTTTTTCTAAGAAAGCTAAGAACACAGCTGGTTAGCATCCATTTACTGTCCAGCTTCAAATCTAAATAAGCATCTATTCATTTTACCTCTGTCTTTGCTAAAGCCTACAAACCTTCAGCTGTTCAAGAAACCCATCAACAAATTCCTTTTTTTTCTAGCCTCTTGACATATATACACAGCGATGGTGTGTAACAGGTTTTGTAACCTTTCATGTGTGAGTTTGATATAAAACAAAAATAAAATAAACTAAACTTAACATGGTTTTAATTTATAATATTTAGTCTATTCCATAGTTTCACTACATCAAAAGAATTTAATATTATTGTAGTTATCTGAATGAATGCATTTTATTCAGTCAAATAAGAATTTTTATAATGAATACAATGATATTTATCTTATTTAACTGACCATGTTTTAAATATTCCCTTTTGCTGTAGTATTTTTATTGATTTAAACTTGAAAAATAACAATAAAAATGCAACAACAAAAAAGTAAAAATCAAGGGGAATGTTTCAGTATAAAGAATATGGTCAGTTAATAGAGATAAATATCATTATAATGATTATTGAAAATTCTTTATTTGATAGCCTTGATATTCTATGAAACTTCTGGCTACAAATATTAATGAATGCATAACTATTCTTAAAAATGTTCCTGAATTCAAAGCAAAATGTTAAATTTACAAAACAATATTTAAACTAAAATATTGTCAGTTTTAAAATTGTGTAAAGCCATTTTCAAAACTAGCTCCTCTACAAAAAAAATAAATTTTTCTCAAGGAAATAGCAAGCAGGATGGTAATAAAAAAAAAAAAAAAAAAAAAAAATATATATATATATATATATATATATCAGCTAATGCCTTTTTGTTCCCGTATAGGGAGTAGGTGAGGCCGTTTTAGCCCTCTAACTTTTGGAGACTGAGTGGGCAGTTCAATCTCCACTGGTAGCCAATCAGAGATAGCTGGCCCAAGGCCATCACTAATTAATCGGTACACAGTGAAGAAGGCGGCTAGCAAGTGCCACAATAATTTTAATGGCCGTGCGATTAGCCTAGTGGCTATGCGCTTCGCAACCATATGCCTGGGGAAGGAGTGTCCTAGGTTCGATTCCCGGCGACGACGTGAGGAGCTCAAGGATCTTCCTCAGCCATAGCCAAGTTAGCCAGTCTTGGGCGTGGACAGCAGTCCCCCCCTCTCCCCCAGTTTATCTGGGGTTTCGCAAGCAGGCAAACCAGCACTGTGAACACTCACATGGATACATTCAGGAATACTTAAGACAATCCCTCCAGCCATACGTCTGAATTGTCAGCTATGCCGTCCTGAGCCCGGATAAAAATAGGGGGATGGAGGTGGTGCCGTACCTCCCTGTAAAAGGGGCTCACAGCCGTTGAATCACCATATGAAATGAAATATTTTTAATGTCTGAAAATAGTGTGGATTCGATAGCCGATTTTCTTGAGTTACGGGATGAAAAACCCGCTTGCTCGTGCCAGAGATCGACTAACTCGGGGAACCGGTCAAGAAAAGGCTTAGAAAATGTTCCTCTAGTTGGCGACTAGATTTGAACGCCTTTTGTCGTGCGGTCAAGCACCGTAGAGTGCAAAAGCCACTTTTACTGAGCTACACCGGCAGGATGGTAATGGCAGTTTCAATTTGTCTTCAAATTAGAAATGAGAGAAAATGCAAACTGTGCATAAAAATAATAAATTGACAGACATGTTAAAACTTTAAAATGTTCATATTACAATTCAGTTCCTTAAAAATGAATACAATTTGTATTCATTTTTAAGGAGCAACCTTTTACTTAATTATACTTGATATGCTGGCTAATTGATTTGTCAAATAATTTTAAACGATTAGAGGATTCCTCTGCTCCACTAGTTTTCATGCTGAATACTAAATTCACAATTTTTTCACTTGCACTTATATGTATCATATTTTAATTCAACTTGCTAAAGGAATTTGTAAATAATTCCTTTCACAATATATAATGTTTGCATTAACATTATTAATGCAAACATTAATAATGTTAAAAATATTAATGCCATTAATATTTTCCTTTGGGGAAAGCAATGGTGAACTACCCTGCAAAAAGAATCTCACCAGAACACTTTATGACAAGAACTCAACATACTTCAAATATGGATACCAACAGTGAATAATCCTTCAGGCTGGATGGTAGCCTACAAGTGTCTGGGAAAGAGCAAGGGCTTGTGTCTAGTAGTCAGGGAGTATATGATGCTTTGGGTTAAATCCTACAGGAAGCCCAACAGTTGATAGTGCCTATGATGAAAGAAACCGCTTGTACTGCACAAAATTTTACCAAATTGGAACATCAGGGGCATGTCTCTTGGGAAACTAGAAATTGTGAAACATGAGATGAGCAGAACAAACATAGATATCCTTGGCATTAGAGAATTACACTGGGCAGGAAATGGTCAGTTTCAGTCTGATGAATTTATAGTCTACTTTTTCGGAAACGACAGTGTTAGAAGAAGGGGGAGTTGCCTTCATTGCTAACAAGTCGTTAGATGTGTTTAGAATCACAGAGCACATAGTGATCACATATTATCCATCCAAATTCAGCAAGCCACTCAACATCATACTACAAGTTTATGCATCAACTTCAGATGCAAGTGAGGATGAAACGTTATGGGCAATTTCGACACAAAAATAGGTGAAGGAGAAGATGCAAGGATAGCAGGCAGGTTTGTGTTAGGCAAAAGGAATGAAGCTGTTGATCAACTCATGCAATTCTGCCAGGAAAATCACTTCGGTATTGTAAACATATGGTTTATCCAACCTAAACAACGTTTGTACACATGGACCTCACCAAATGGACATCAGAACCAGATTGACTTCATTTTATGCCAACAGTGTTGGAAAAGCTACATCACCTCCCCAAAGACACTACCTGGTGCTGAGTGCAGCACAGACCATCTACTGTTAGTGCCAGAATGAAGCTCAAACTCTGCAAGAAAAAGAAAGACATAACCTGGAAAAAGTTCAATATCAACAACATATCACAAATGTATGCTGTGGAAGTGAAGAACAGGTTTGACTTACTCAACCTTTAGATGGAGACATAGAAGAACAATGGCATGAAATAAGAGATACTATCATCGAAATTACTGAAAAACATGTGCCATACAAAAAGCCAAAGAAAACAAACAAATGGCTATCTGACAACACCATCAAAAAGTGTCCAAAGCCAAGAGAGACGAGGATGAAGTCAAAAAGTTGAATGCAGCTTTCCAAACGTGAAGTCAGGAAAGACAAGGAAAGACAGATAAACAAATAATGTCAACATCTAGAAGAAGCTAACAGAATCAGACATACCAGCACTGAAGTGAAGATGATTCAATTCAGTTTCTCTGCATGACAAGAAATAATCAGGGACTGCAATGGAAATGACTGAGCAACCAGCAGAAAATCAAGAACAGGTGGAAAGAATACACAGAAGAGCAATATGTCAACCTAACTGAACTAACCTAACCAAGAAGACAACAAAAATGGGCTTATGAACAAAGAACCAAACATCTTGGATGGAGAAGTAGCTTGGGCAATGAGAAAAATGCCAAACAAAAATGCCTAAGGTATTGATAGAATACCTGCAGAACTCCTAAACCGGTGCCAGTCAACATTTTCATAGCTTTGTGGCAAGAGATGTGGTCCACTTGCAAATAGCTAAGGACTGGGCAAGATCAACATTCACCCCATTACCATAGAAAGGTGATGCCAGAGATTGTTCCAATTATTGCACAATAGCACTGATTTCTCGTGCAAGCAAGATCCTACTCAAGATTATTCAAATAGTGGCTACAATAAGTCAGCAATCAGGAGCTACCTGATGTCCCAGCTGGATTCAGGAAAGGAAGACGCACTAGAGGTCACATTGCCAACATCGGAAGGATTATTGAAAAGCCCCAAGCACACCAGAAAGACCTGTACATGTGTTTCATTGATTACAACAAAGCTTTTGACTGTGTAGAGCATGATAAGCTATGGGTGGCTCTGTGTGATTTTGGCATCCCATCTCATCTCACCTAATTAAGCTTATTAGATCTGTATACTGATCAGGAAGTAACAGTGCAAACACTTTATGGTGGCACAGACTGGTTCAGGATCAGCAAGGGTGTGAGACAGGGATGTATTTTGTCTCCATTTCTTTGCAACCTTTATGCAAGTGATCATAAGGAAATTAGACATGGACTCCTCCAATATCTGAGTGAAGATAGAAGGAAAAACTATAAATATAACCTTACTGGCAGAAAGAGAAGACCTGCTAAAACTAATTTTGATAATCAAGAAAGAAAGTGAAAAAAATGGGGCTGCACCTTAACATAAAGAAAACAAAGATCATGACAACAGCAGCTAGTGGAAGTGAAGTTTAAAATCAATAATGAAGAAATTGAATCAGTTCAGGATTTCATCTTCCTTGGTTCAAAAATTAATCATGATGGCAGATCCACTCCTGAAATCAAGTGCAGGATCACTCTGGGTTGCACTGCAATGGTCAGAATGAATAACATTTGGAAAAAGCAAAGGCATCGCTCCAAGTACCAAAAGTAGACTAGTCAGAGCTATAATTTTTCCCATAATGATGTATGGGTGTGAGAGCTGGACAATAAAAAGAGCTGACAGAAGAAAAACTGATGCATTTGAAATATAGTGCTGGTGGAATTTGTTGGTTACAAATACCATGGACAGCTAGGGTAACAAATAGAGAAGTGCTGGAGCTCATAAAACTAGCGATATCACTGGAAGCTAGAATCACTATACTACAACTAACTTACTTTTGGCCACATCGTGCATGCTAACTCACTAGAGAAGTCGGTGATGTTGGGAATAGTCAGTGGAACCAGAAGAAGGGGCTGACAAAGAACATGCTGGCTCAACACCATTCAAGTGGATACCAACATGAACATCAAACAACTGAAAGAAGCAGTGTTTGACAGGACGGCAAGGAGAACATTTGCCTACAAAGTCACCAAGAGTCAGACATGACTGAATGGTTAAATCGTGATCAATATTTTCCTTGAACTTATTTTGCATTCAGGGTATACGAGCATTGATAGGCTTAACACAGCTGCGAAAATTAATTTGTCATTCCATGTTACAAGCTGGTCAGAGGATATTAGCAAGCAGAAGAAAGTAAGATTGCTAAAATAGTAGTTCAGAATGTATTTCTTTTAATTTACAATCTACAAATAAGTAAAAAAAAAAAAAAGAAGCAGTGTTTGACAGGACGGCAAGGAGAACATTTGCCTACAAAGTCACCAAGAGTCAGACATGACTGAATGGTTAAATCGTGATCAATATTTTCCTTGAACTTATTTTGCATTCAGGGTATACGAGCATTGATAGGCTTAACACAGCTGCGAAAATTAATTTGTCATTCCATGCTACAAGCTGGTCAGAGGATATTAGCAAGCAGAAGAAAGTAAGATTGCTAAAATAGTAGTTCAGAATGTATTTCTTTTAATTTACAATCTACAAATAAGTAAAAAAAAAAAAAGAAAAAATTATATGATCACAACTCCTCAATAAAAAAAAAATAGCTTATTAAATTGATAATAAAAAAAGCTTCCCCTCTTTGGTTGGAAAGATCTGGATTTGAATTCCATCTAGGACATAAAGAACCTCCACAAGGGCTTTTAAAGTGAAGGTGAACTAGTCATAGCTGGTCTTATACAGAGATGGCATCCCATGAGACAGACAAAATAAGACAATGCAAATAGGGTTAACTGCACTATCAGAGATTACTTTGGTAAGTGGAAGATGACTACAATATTAAATTATTGACAACCATGATTAACTGCAATGATTAACAATTCAAATGTTTGAATTCTATTCCTTTCATTTAAATTCAGTCCCTTTTAAATAATTCTTTTATTTTATTCATTTGCATTATTTTCTGTCTATAAGATTGTGCGTGTGTGTGTGTGAGAGTGAGTGAGATGACAAGGCTTTGAGAGCATCTTCCTTGATTTTAAAGTATAACAATATGTAGTTAGCATAGCAACAACAATCAGGATGTTATCTACAAGTGATTTCAAGTTAATCTTATATTAAGTAAATCAGTGACTGACTGATAACATATTTTGTATGTGTGTGAAAAAATTATATGATCACAACTCCTCAATAAAAAAAAAAAAAATAGCTTCTAGATTAACATAATCAAACATTCTGAAAATCAGATGAAACAAATGAACAGAGGTAACGATCTGGAGAGAACATTCCACTCAATTTCACTGAAATGAATAACTGGAATCAAAACTTTATAACAACATTTATTTATGGACAAATGTTCAATTAACAATAAATTAATATATCTGATGCTCCTGTCTTTATAGGCTATATGAAGAAAACTGTACCAGTTGGCTAATGTACTACAAAAATATAATAATATACAAATTATATTTCATAATTTTCTATTATTTTCAAATTTTTTATGTTCAGTAAAAAACAGTATATGATAATTTTCAATTTTTATATTGTTAACTGTCATTTTCATTACTGTAATAAAGCACAATATGATAAAATGTAGAGCTGAAATATTGGGGGGGGGGGGGAATGCACACACAAACACATCTGTATAAAATTACTACATAATTTGGACTAAAGATTAAAATAATAAAACAAAATATTGTTCTCGACCTTCAAATCAAAATTGAGTGTACTTGTGCGAGGTAATGTGAACTGTGATGGTGGACAACTGCCCTCAAAATTTTATGTTACTGGTAACTCCAGTTCACCAAATCTCTGATCACTGAACTTGATTTTGCAGCTGGTCATTGTCAAAATGCGATGTTCCAGCAACTGAAACAGAAACATAACAATGATGGCAGCTACTGTCTTTTATTTGGTGTTTGTAGTTGTTTAAAAATTTATAACTCCATTAATAACTTTTTAACATCATTTGGTCTTAATTTTTTAAAATTTGAGATTGGTATTTAAAACATGCAGTATTAAGGGGGGAAAAATGCCATTTAAGCTGTATTGGATTAACCATGTGTTAACATTTAAAAATTTATATTAAATATCTGCAATTAATTCATTCTGGTCTTTGATATTAATCTATTATAATATCCTATATGGCTAAATAGCACTCTAGATTATTAAAGTATGAAACTTGATAACTGCTTTTTTAAACAACAAGCCTTTTCTTTCACATCTTGCAATAAAAATCTTCACAAAAAGAACATAATAGTTTTAAATTTTAAGAGGCATTATTCTACTATTATCACTTCTTTAGTGTACTTGATTGTAACTTTTAGAATTATCTTTTCATCTAGGTAATTTCTACTTGAGCATTTGGCACTCAGTCTGTTGATATTATTTTAATATTTCATTAGTTTTTATACAACTACAATACGATCCAAATGACAAACTAATCACAAGTCCAATATTACATAAAACTACTTAATTTTTGTTAAATTAATAAAACTTTAACTTATACAGCCTGCTGCTACCAAGTCTGCATTTGTTTGGGTGACTGCATTAATAATCTCCTTAAGATATACCATAATACCTATTATATTTTTTTTTCTGTTCTGTCAAAAAAAACTGTTAAGATCTCAAAATGAAATTTAAAAAATGTAAATATGATACAGTACTTTATAAAATCTCTTAAAAGCCTGTCATATACATGCATACCAGCACATGAGCTGCACTGCATTCACCCATACACAGTACTAACATACTATAGTTTGATCAATTGTATGGGCTCAACATTAAAAACATGTATGCTGAAATGTGGGAGGAAAATCAATATATATTAATTATAGCATGCAATCTGATGAATCATCCAATCAGTAAAGTAGAAGCTTTGAAGAATTACTCTTGCTCCATGTTTCCAGCTAATTATTTTATTGATAAGCACACAAAATCACTGTATTATGTTTCATTACTTATGACAGTACAGTGATATATCCAACAGATAATGCTAAAATGTATGTCTTAGGTATGTATCTATACAAATACAGGTATGTCTTGTTATAATTTCAACTAATTTTACTCTTTGTTTATAGTGAAATAATACAATGTACAGATTATAACAAAAATTAAAATTAGTTAAAATATAACAAGACATACCTATACATTTTAGCATTCAGGCATGTTAACTATTAACATATCCTTATGGTTCATTTAGTGAGTTTTGCCTTGCAACCTTTTTGACTTTTTGCTGAAACAGAATCCCATCATAAGTCAAGGACTGACTGTATTTGGACAGTGAGAAAATACCAATATTTCTTTTCATTCATAATTAATCATTATTTTAATATCCATGCAATTAGCCTAGTGGCTGTGCGCTTCACAACCATATGACTGGGGAAGGAGTGTCCCAGGTTCGATTCCCGTCGAAGACGTGAGGAATTTGAGGATCGTCCTCAGCCGTAGCCAAGTTAACTGGTCTTGGGTGCAGGCAGTAGGGTTTTTTCTGCCAGTTTATCTGGCATTTTTCATCCCTCAAGCAGGCAAACCGGCCCCATGAACACACACAGATCTAAATACTTAACCCCCTATGAGGGGGCTCAACTCGCCCCAATAGGGACGGGGGAGAAAAAGGGAGGAAACTCCATACGAATAAATAAATTATTTTAATAATCTAACTTATGCCTACATTTCATTTTATGTTTGGACTTTATACTGGTAGCAATAAATATCAAAAACTGAAGTTTGTCAGATATCAAATCAAACAATAACACAAAACTTCATGTATTTGAACCCGAGGAAATTTGCAGTTACTGTGTTTGTGATAAATTAGGCTTTTTTTTTTTTCTTTTTATGTAGCAGTTTATTAAACAAACTTTTTAAGCCATGTGCAAATATGGCGGATTTTGATATCAATATTATAGTTCTGCTGCCTCTTAAAATTTAAAAATATTTTTGTGTGTGAGGAACATATAACACTAAACGGTTCAATACGTTACTCAATATTACTAAAAATACAAAATTTGAACAACATTTCATAAGAAAAGACCAAAAACAAACTGCAAATATTTTATATTAATTTTTATACAGCTGAATGCTTAATATGGTTCAATCAACCATGGAACTATGCAGAAGATGAAATGGACACAGATTTTTTAGTTACTATAAGATATAAGGATTCCACCTACATTATTAATGAAAACTGCAATGATATGGGAAATCATATTTCAATATAATATTCTATGAGCAAAATATGTTTTTGTATCTTATACACACATGCACTGTATAAAATATAATTAATAATGGAAAATGTGTCACTGAATTTATAACATAATAGGATTATTCAATACCAATTCAGTTATAATGTTAATTAACATTATTTACATGAAGAAGCCTTTATGCACATTAGCTGTAAGTAAAATAGTAAATAATAAATACTGAATGCTAAAAACCTTAAGAATCACTAATCTGACTTCATTTTTCTCCTGCATCAATCAACTGGGTAAATGCATCTAACACAACTCCACCATTTCATAAAGCACCAAAATGAAGAGTGATGTTCATAGTAGGAAACACGCATAATGCAGAAGAACTGCTGCTACTAAAAATTATTTTAAGTATGAAAATGTCTGACGTTTCTACCTTGAAGAAAGATTAACGTAAAAAGAATGTTTATGCTCGTTGAGCCCCTCCCACATACAGAGTGTGTGTGTGTATACACACACATACATAAAAAACAATTACATATTATCTTACCAAAAGTCATGCGACATCCTTCTGACTAGCAGGAAAATGAATACAACTGTGTAATATGAAAATTTTGTAGCCTATAATGGAGATCAAGTTCACTTGGAAGCAATTTTAATTTTGTATGCCAACCAACATCCTAGCATCATTCTTTCTGAAATGTCATTGCACATTTCAGAGCAGAATGGTGGGAAGTTATTTGGGGGAAATGTCTGTACATACTATTGCACAGCAATTAACATTTCCTAGGTGAAAAAACTCAAGTTATGACCAGAAAGGCCTGGACATAACAGTCCTCAAGAATGTTAATTATCTCATCTTGCCATCAGATCCTAGTGTGTTTGAAGATATGAGTGGCTACAAGTGATTCCACCACATGTGGAGAATTATCATTTTCGTGGAACATCTTCATCTAATAAATCTATTATTGACTTGGCTTGTGGGGCAATGGAAATCAGTTGTGTGAAATAATGAATCACAGTACATGCTCTTACAGTATGATGGATGTATTTCAGTATACCTCAAGAGTGTACCTGAGTGTTGTCTCAATAATCAAGTTCTAACAAAATGGGACTGCTTTTCATGGTATGGATTAATGCTGCTAGTTGCAGTGCATGAAAATTACTAGGTCCTCTTCTACACTGATGTTTCATGCAATTGTGTATGTCCTATATTGTGATAAATTGCACCAGCGCTCACTTTCCAGCAAAATAATGCTCTATGTCACAAAGCAATGACTGTAAGCAGAGTGGTCAGAACAGAGTCCCAACATGAAACCGATGGATCTGTGGAATGAACTAGAGTACAGCATGATGACAGTCTTCGTTAGCACAATTTTCTAACACTTTGAAGTAGTAGTGCACAATATCAACAACTTTCTACCTGAAATTAGTAAAAAAGTCTTCCAGAGCCACAATAAAGTAGTCATTGAAACCAAGGCAGGATAACACTTTATTAATTTCTGAACATGTCCCATGACTTTTGGTAGGATTATATGTTAGAGTAGGCCATCCTTGTCCTTTTTCCCCAGCTAGGCTATCATTTATTACATAATTCTGCACTTTGTTATTGCACTATAATGAAAAATGTTCAATATAGTATTTTTTTTTTTTTTTCAAAGTTTAAGCATAATTTTAGCTGTTTATTAAGAAGTAAATGTCATCACTAATTTAGTTTAAGAGATAAACAGCAAGCATAAGCACCAGGGCTCAATCCATTTTGTTTATCAATAGCAAACAATTACATAATTTTAGTTATTTTTAACCGATTTTTGATAAACTTTTGCCATGTAACATATTTTCCTGTATACTTCATTTAATCACAATAAGGTATAATTATATATTGTGGGAAAGAAAGAAGATTAAGAATAAACCCTTATCTTCCACATTTTGGTCTTATTCTTATTTAAAATCAAAATGTGGAAGATAAGGATTATCAAACTAGTAGTGTGCATAGGTTAGCTTTAGAATACTCAATGCAATTATTTACCCAGATCAATAAAAAAGTATCCTTTGCTCTCTATTTCTTTTTATTTACAAAACAAGGAGGCTTCAAATGTCATCACAGTTTCTTATATAAACTAAGTTGCAGCTGGCAATATAAATAAGCTTTGTAGGATATGAATAATTACACTTATTTTTACAATAAAAAATTACATATTCTAAAATCTTAAAAAACTTCTTCATTCTTTGGTTACCATGTGTTTTATAACTTTCAGTGCTTCCCTGTTAAAAGTTGTAAAAGAGTAAAAAATGTTACAAAATATTTTGCCTTTTATTATGCAATTAGCTTTGAAGGGTTTCATTTTTGAAAGCTGTAAAGATACACAGCAGTTTTATTGGACTTGAGCTATTATTATTATTATTATTTTTTTGTTCTAAAACTATGGCACTGAAGTTGTTTGCCCACTTCAAATTAGTTTTGTAGCATTTTCCATTAGGTACCAAATTTTAAATAAAATAGTATTGCAGGATTAATTTCTGAAGTAAAAATAATATTGCTATGAATTTCACTGTAAATATTATGACTAGATACACATCTTTCATACATGCTTTGCACATATTAAAATATATTCAAAATATTGAAATTCATATATTAATTTTTCTGCAATATTATTTATTTAAAATAAATTATTTAAATTTTATAAATAAAAAGGTGCTCAAAAAAGGTTTTACAAGAAAAGAAGCATAAGTATGTTGTTCTTTAGGTCAGGCAAGAGGCTAAAGGCTTCGAGCAGCAGTCTTTATATTTTAACACAATTTGATGTTCTGCAGTAGAAATCATTTGCATAAAGAATCCACAGTTGATATTATGAAACTTGAAAAATATCAGAATACAACTTTACAAGTTGGCAGAACTTAACACAATTTTTTGATGTTTTAGACATATTTATAATGCCTTCCAAAATAATTAAACACACTATTTACAACCATAGTATGAAATTAAGGGTAAATTTTTCAAACTCTGTGGCAAAACTGTACCACAGTTTTAATAAGATGGTTAACGTGAAATACAATACTAAACTTCTAAACATTTTGATTTCATTTTCTGGTCTCAGTTATGCTAATCTAACAGCAAATTACAGCCAGAATAATGAATTTTAAAATCCACTTAGATAAAAATTACTGCAAAAATCATCACAAAAATACGAACCAGAATAATCTTTCCAATAATAACTTACAAACTATTAGAGGAGACGATTTCATTAGTAACTTGTGCTAATATGCTAGTTCATTAAGCCACCTCATTTTTTATAAGCACTGCCTATATTGATGATTTTTTGATCATCAATAAAACATAGATTAAGTGGCTAACCAACAATGTTTATGAATTTTTATTCTCAAAATTTACCTTATTTGTAAAAAGTTTTCTTCATATAATTGAAGTAAGGTGAACTCTCAAAATGCAATTCTGTAAATTCTTAAAATATTTTCTGTGAAGAGAGATGAATAAATATTTTGAATAATTTACTTTAGGAGTCAAATGCCAAGCCAACAATTCAACAACAGCAACAACCAAAATAATAATAATAGTAATTTAAAAAAAAAATAAACAAAAAAACTATATTCCATGGAATCAAATGCATCACTACATTCATTTAATTTATGGAAATTATTTATAAAATAAAGCTATTAAATGTCATATAATCTATATAATAAACTTGAACAAGTTTTAGTGCATTTATAATTTAAAAAATACCAACAATTATATAAAAATTTATGTCTCAAAATCTTATCAATAACACTTCTCTTTTATGTAAAGAATATTGCTTTAAACACTTTCTTTGCAAATCGCATCACATTAAAATTCAAAAAAGTACGAAAGGCTCTCCTTCTGATCACAAATATGAAAGACATTTATATTATACTAATCTCAAATTCTATATTTACAGTTAATTACACTTTAAGTAAATTAACAAATTTATTGAAGCCAACTTACAAAAAATTATTGTCCTTAATGAGAGAATAAAAAGAAACATGAAATAATGAGGTAGATAGACCTTAAGCATCCATAGCAATAATGATTAATTACAAGGTTTACTTAACATAAATGAAGTTCAGCTAAATTTTATTGACTTGTTTCATTAGTTAATATTATAATTCATAATAGAAACTTTTCTTAACTGTAAATGAAATGAATTAGTTTAAGTTAATGGAATTTTATAATTCATAATACTTTAATCCTATGTACATTACATTATTATTTTACTAAAGTTATAATACAATTATCATGTGCATAGAAATAAAATTATTGCTTACACTTATTACTTTTAATCCCACAAACTCCCAGATTCATTTTCATTACATGGAATATCAAATCATCTAACATGTTAATTAATTTCATTTATTCTTTTGTTAGCAACATCTATATCTTCTACATCATCACAAGGAAGTAAAACAGATATTTCTTAATGGTCTAAATTCACCCACAAAGGACAATAATTTCCTTTTCAAATTAATAGTTAATAATAAATATTTAGTTTTTAATTAAATATCTAGCATAGCAGAATTAACTTTATGATAATAACATATTCACTTAAGGATACAGTTTTCCTGAGAGGCATTAAGAACTGAAATCATTCCTAAAATTTTAAATCTAGTTCCTTCAAATGATATAAGAATGTGTAAAAATTACGACAAAATTAATTTAAAAATATGGTAGATGAAAAATACCTGTTGTTAAACACATATTCCAGTTTGACAAACAACCTGCTTCAAATCATTCAAACTGCTGTTTAATCAAAATGAATGTCTGCATGCATACGCATATCTTACCTTTGTGACTGTGAAGCAAAATGCTGACACAATAATTAGTTAATCATTATTCCTAAGTGATTATTTATTTTCATTAGGCAACAACATGAACAATAATCTGCATTTTAATTATCTGCATCAGGATAGCAGTTTGCATTGCTTCAGAACACTGCACTTACTAAACTGATTTGTTACACCTTAGATGGAAAAAAAATACTGAAAATGGTGATTGTTAACTTATAAACAACATCTTAAATGCTCAAGTGAGAGGATAACTTAACACTTAGAGAACTGCAACAGATTATGACTGTAGAAAAAGTGCTTTCCCAAGGCAATATTTTTCGTCTAAAATCCTTTAAATTTTTTAAAGGATTTTACATAAAAATAAATGGCAGTGAAATTCAAAATTGAATCCATGTTGGATTCTGTAGTTGGGTGGGATGGGTTGTTCAAAATTAGCACCAAGGTCTATTTGTTATGTCTATCAGCTGTATGTCTAAGCTGCAAAAACATTATCGCTTTGTAGAGGATAAACGTTTTGCCTTTTGAAATGCCTAAACAGAATTTTTATATCAGTGTGAAGTAAAATTTGCTATCATTTTATCCATTTTATATTGGTTAACAAACTCACAGGAATAATTTGTTAGTGCTATAGCATATTGCCTTTAGAATAGCATTGTGCCTATGGGACTGGCTGAGACTTCAGTAGTTTGCTGTGGTGAGTGAATATGTTATAATGGTGTTTGCTGTAGGGACTAACAGGTAACTGTATAATCATTAAGGAAAAAGTACTTCTTAGTATCCCAGTATGACTTATCAACAATAATATCTGTAATATGTGAAATGATTAAAATTTGTTCTGTTATTCATTGCTGGATAGTTTCTCTGGGCATAAGCAAATAACTGATATTTTAGCAAGATTTGTATTATATACTATTTAATAGGAGTATGTGTTATTAATTAGACAAGAAACAGAGAATACTGAAAGAAAAGCAGAGTAAGTAAGAAAAAATAGTACAACTTTTTTTTCTGGGAAAGGTTGGCTCAATCTCTGTTAAATTCTACCTATTCTTGATATGAATCAAGGGCTTTGTAACCAAATGATATGGGTTTGCAAATGTGAAAACAGAAGAATCTGAATTTGTTTCGAATTCTTAACTGTCTGTGCTACAAAAGTGAAGTAATGTGCCTGGATGAGAAAGGATGAACACACACAGACAGACAATATTTAAAAATTTTGATACTAGTCCATTTTGTATTGTGAAAAAATCTATTTTTTAACTATATTTTTAGTATTCATATGTATTTATTATACATACAAATATGGTTCATCTGCACCACTTTGAGAACTCATAGCTATAGAATGATTTATTGTGTTATTGCCTACTATGCTGAATTTCCTTTAGAACTGATGCTAATAAAGGCTTGGAAAGGACTTTTTGTTACACCTTAGTAGTTTGGTAGTTTACTATAGGTATTGAGTTCATTACAATAGTTTTCACTATAGTGAAAGTCTACTATATACAGTATACAGAACCTATAAGGTTGTTCACATAAATGATTATTAATTTTTTCACTTAAAATTAATGTTAAGTGGAACCAGTTTCACTTAAAAGAATAACCACTTAAAACTAATTTTTCTTTCTATTAAAAACTATCTATAGGCTAATCTCTCAGCTTAATTTTTGAACACAAACTCAGTATTTTTTTGCTATGAATTTTTAAAGATTAAAAAAAAATGTTTACTAATTTTTTCTTAATAGGAGTACTATTAAGAAAAAATAATGTTATGTATTTGCTGTGATCATTTGAAGGTCATCCCTAATGATGTTCACGAGAATACAAAGTTCAGTAGGCATTTATCTTGCAGAGAGAAAACATACGAGGTTTGCTAATTCTAATCATAAATAACTTTTTGTTTTTAAATAAAAAAAGTACATAATCTGTATTTTACAAGTATATGTACATGTAAGTTTTCCCTAAACAAATGTTTTATGGCCACAAAGATATACAAAGTGCACATTATGCATGTACACCTAAAGAAACTGAAAAGTAAGCTTAGAACTTTTAATTCCATGAAATACCAACATGAATACTATTTGTGATCAAGGTTTATATAAGGATCAATGTTTATTATTTTTTTTTATATTAATAAATAAATAAATTTCCCCCCCAGGCCCACATACCAAGTATCCAACATGATATCACTGTCATATTGGATCTCCCAGAATTATACACAAGCTGATTATGTATTAATGCCAGACCACTCTGTAAAAGTAAAAGAAAAAACTACCCATTTCTGGTAATATTTTAAAATGGTTTAAAAAATTAGATTAGTTCTAGTATTATGACTGCCTGTATTAGTGGTAATGTTTCTTGTACTACAATGCTAGCCCATCAGAGGAAAAACTGTTATGAATTTGATTCTAGTCATGAGAAGAACATTCTCCAGGCCTTTGATCAGCTGGTTTCCTCACTTAGTCAATCTCTGGCACAGGGAAATAGGGTATACCCACTCCACCAGAAATTTAGATTTTTAACTTCGCATCTCAGAAAAAATCAACTGTAGAATTCACAGTTTCAGACAAGACAAGAATTAGTTTTAGATCACAAGATGGCAACAGTTGCCTGCCACAATGCAAAGATAGGCAGGGCAATCAGGGATGCTACTGATATTCAGCACTTACAAAATGATTTGATAATAATAATCTCACCCTGAAACCCTTAATATCATTGATAGTCATGAACTTATCTTTCTGTGATGGAGACTGGCTTCTCCTCATTTCCAAAAAGACCCCCCCCCCCCACACACACAATGGGGAATAAGAAGGCATTATGAGATTTTTTTTTAATATTAAGACTTTCTAGAATGAACGGGTGAAAACTCATTTTGGATGATGCCATATTTACTTGTCTTTGTCAACATGTTCAATGATGTAACTGTTATAAATTAAGTTAAACCACAAAGTTAAGCTTAAGTGATAACAGTTATAATGGAAATCTTAAGCACAACAATATATATCAAACTGGAGTACAATTAATATCCTTAATACCAAGGTTAAAAATCTGGTTTGCTGAATAGTCTTCAAAAAACAAGATTTTTCACTATTATTCGTTATTTTCCTTGTAAATATGTATATATATATATATATATATATATATATATATCACTATCGAGATCATATGTTACTAAATATACACTAAGTAGACAGAATTTTAAAGAACATTCTAAACTGAAAATAAGACTTAGTTGGTTCTATAGATCTTAAGACAGAACAATCAAATCATTTTTTTTGAAAAACATCTCGTGTCCTGTTTTTTTTTTGGGGGGGGGGAATGTGATAAGTATAACTGTATTTTCTTTATACTAAGGTATATTAATATGTAGCATAAACCTGCAGGTTCCTATAAAAAGCAAATTTTCAATGTTGAGAAAAACCTCATGTCCTGGAGTAGGATGTCCTCTGCTGAATGACGTACTGTTCACTTCAGTTTTTGCAGACTTATAATTCAGAATTTCAGAAGCCAATATTTCTGAAAAATATTGTGAAGAAAAGAAACAGTGTATATTTATAAAAGTAAACTGATTAAAAAAGCAAGGGTGAAGAATAATGGATATGGCAACAAAGGATTTTTTACAAATTTGCTAATGTAAAAAACAGCAAATAAATGGATATGAATTTTATAGATTCACAATGTGTTCTATATTCTAAAAAATTCTGAAAAAATGTTGTTGGTGATGTTAAAAAAAGCTATAACATTTGCATTTTATGGCTTTTGTAATTCTGTTCCATCATCTTAAATTGTGGCTTAAGCCAATAATAATACAATTTGGTCTGCCAAGTCCCAAATTGCCAGCCCATCCTTGTTCATTCAGTATACAGAGGCACCCTGCACCTAATAGAGTGCACCATGAGAAGGTGAGGATTGGATTAAAAATTGGTCAGAAGTCCTGGTTGGTTCTCTGCATTCCTTTAAAGGCTATGTGCAGGTCTCTTCTCAGTTATGGTACAACATTACAGAATTTCTAGCTGGCTGGGGTGTCGCCCCAGTTAAACAAGGCCCCCTTTGTTGTTGCCAGGGAACTAGAGGTAACAGCGAAAAGTCAGCTAATGGAACAGAACCTGAAACACATCCTCACTCAACATCAAAATAGTTCAAGATCAGTACCATCAACATAAAAAGCCTAAACGGCAAAGAAATGGAACTAGCAGAAGAATTGGATAAGTACCAGATCAACATAACGGGGGTGACTGAAACAAAAAAGGAAAAATTGGTGAAATCTTTCTAAGCAATAAATACAAAATGTTATATTCAGGCAATGAAAATCAAAGAAAAAAATAAGTAGCCATAGTATTCAACACTAAATATGAGTCTAATCTTCTTGAATGGCAGGCAATTTCAAGTAGAGTGATGTCGGCAAATATCAGAACGGAGAACTGGACATTTGTACTTATTTGTACCTATGGTCCCACAGAAGGTTCTACTAAGATAGAAGCGGAGGAATTTTTTTGAGGCTTTAGAGAAAGCAACTGACACAATGAAAAAAGAAGAGTTGGTCCTTGTTGGAGATCTAAATAGCACAGTAGGAAATGACATACAGAAATATTTTAGGAAAATTTGGAGAAAAGAACAAAGCTAATAATAATAATGACAAATACCTGTTGGATTTCTGCTCAGGACATGGACTGGTTATTACTAACACGATGTTCCAACATAAAAATGTGCACAAATTTGGAGAGAAGAGGCAAGGAATAAGAAAAGCCTCATTGACCATGTTATTGTTGGTAATGATGTTTTCTCACTGGTGCAGGACACTAGAATGTACAGAGGATTTGAAATTGGAAGTGATCACATTTAGTGTTGAATCGGATAAAACTGAATTTCATACTGAAAAGAAGAACATGTAAGAAAGTTTCAAAGTGAATAAAAGTTGAGCAACTCTCAGATGTGAACTGTAGACTAAAATTCACAAACATTATTCAAGAAAAAATGAAAGAGTTTGAGAACAGGAACCAAACCTTGGAGATTCGGTGGCAAGTTCCGAAGAAAACATCAATTGATTCAGCCAGGGAGGCATGCGATGAGGTTGTCTGGAAGGATAAAAAATTCAGAACTCCATGGTGGACACAGGAAGTTAAAGAGGCATGAAGGAAATGAAGAAAGTATATCAAAAGTTCCTGGCAAATAAGTTTGTTTGTGATCTTAGAGAATACAGAGACAAAGCTAAACAAAAGTTTTAACATAAGAAAGCTAAACAAAAGTAATGGGAAGACTTTGATAAGAAAATAAATATCAAGAAAGTGGCAAGATATTCTGGAGGTTGTTGAAGCTTAAGAATGGAGGAAAGAGTGCTGTAAAAGGAATTAGAGATGATAAAGGTGACATGAAAACGGGAGAAAAAGATATCCTTGAAGTATGGAGTAATTACTTTGAAAAACTGCTAAATGAAACAAGCAGTGATGAGCACAGTGGTAAAAAACACTGACCAGGCATGCAGTCAGAAATACATATCCATACTTGAAGTAGTAAAAGCCATCAAAGGCTTGAAATGTGGAAAGGCAGCAGGAGTAGATGATATTCGACCAGAAATGCTCATGTATGGAGGTATAAAATTCTTGCAGTGGCTGCACTGCATAGTTTAGAAGGCCTGGACAGAGGGACAAATTCCAGATGATTGAAGTAGAACTCTCATAGTACCCATATATAAAAAGGAAAATAAAACTGAATATGAGAATTACAGAGGTCTTTCTCTACTGAGTGTTCCTGGTAAGATTTATTCAAGTATACCTGAGAAAGATTGTGAAAGAGAAGCTTGGTGAAGAACAAGCTGGATTCAGGCCAAACAGAGGCTGTCAGGATGAGATTTTCACTTTACACTATAAACAGTTGAGAAATCATAGGAATATAACAAGGTACCACGAGAAAGGCTATTCAAAATGCTACAGTTATATATTGTCAATGCGTCATTATATCAAACAATACTTAGTCTTTATTTAAGTTGTAAGTCAGCAGTTAGAAGGGAATTAAGTACAGGAAAATGGGTTAAATCTGGTGTCAGACATGGATGTACATTATCCCCTCTGTTATTCATTATCTATATGGATCACATTATGAAAAATATCAGTATTGAATCTGATATCAAAATTGGAGATGTTAATCTCAGCTCTTTATTTTATGCAGATGATATTATACTTTTAAATATATTCAATAAAAGCCTGCAAGATTCCCTGACTAAATTGAATAATTGTAATAAATTTGGTATGAAAATCAGCAATAACAAGACAAAGACAATGAAAATATGCAGAAAAATTGAAAATATCAACTACATTGTGAATGGAGAACCAATAAAACAAGTAACACATTTCAGCTACTTAGGCACAAACAGAATCAATGATATGATAGGAAGTCAACTGAATAAATTTAAATGGAATAAGAGAGAAATTAACCATAACATTAAATTAGCTGTATACAAAACAGTGTTCAAACCAATTTTAACTTATGGATTTGAGAGCTGGATTAGAAATAAAATACTTGACCACAGATATGAGAGTCCTGAGAAAGATTAGGGGCATTAACAGATGACATCAATGGCAATATCATATTAAAAACGAGTACATTAGGAAAGAACTTGACATTGTTAGTATCCAGGAATGTGGTGTTAGTAGAGCTATTCTCAGGTGGTATGATCACTTAAACAGAATGGGAAAGGAAAGATTAGCATAACAAGTGTTCTCTGCCAGGTCAGCAGGAAAAAGATCCAGGGGAAGACCAAGATATAGGTGGACTGATACAGTAAAAAGTGCCTTAGAAGACAGAAATATAAGATCAGATAATGTTGAAGTCTTGACAGATAACAGATTGATTTTATGGAAAATTGTTGATAGGAAGTCAGTATTGATGCAAGTTTTTCATGTAGTACTATCATAATAATATCCTGTACACCCCTTGAGGGTAAATTATTTCTATTGTATGTTCATTACCTATAATAGTAAAATGACTGTGATACTTATAAATGTAAATATGTAGTGCTACCAGTACGATACAAGGAAAGAAATATTGTAGCTTCAAATGAGCTTTGAAACCAACAGTGTGTACAGAAACAGAAATCTTGGCTGTCCAATGATGAAGAAGAAATGAAGCTGAAAGAGAAACATAAGTATATTGGATGACAAAGTGTGAAAGTGGCATAACAGGTATGATATGATGCCTGTGCACTCTTATCTGAAAGGTTGCTGTTTAGTATTATGCCAAAGTAATAATATAAGTATATCATGTCTGTCACGTCAAGTTTGGTTTGTTTAATTTGTGTGTGCAGGTGGGGGGGGGTAGGGAAATCAGAATTTAAAGGAAAGGGAAGGAAAGTCCTGCTGGTAAAGAGTATTTAACTGACTTTCAGTTAAAAGTCTGTATAAATGGTCCTTGAATCATAGATAGATATTAACCCAGATATTTCCTATTAAAGGAACACTTTGTTCTGTATTATGAATGCAGCATTTCCCTTCATATGAAGGGAAATGCTCACAAAATCAGTGAAATTCTAAAAAAAAGTAAGCACCATTACTTTTGAAGTGTACCTTATATTATTCTCAGTTTATGAACTGCACCACATATCCAAAATACAGATAACTCTAATTGCAAGCTTAGTGTAAAAATTATGTGGGAAATATTACAATCTGTTCACCCTGAACTTAAATGGCTATGGTTTCTACTTAAACTTTTTGCAGAAAATTTTAATCAAACTAACCTCAGATCAATATATATAGTACCCTGAGTTTGTCTTTAGTAACACTTCTCTGAATGATATTGCTAAGTATGTTCTAAAATCTGAACTCCAAAAAAGACAAATGATTATGGTATGCACTTTTCAGTGATAACTTCTGATTGATGCAAAATTTGAAGCTCCTACAAATTATAATAAATGAGATCGTTCATCTTTAGTGATTTGCTACGATTGACACAACAGTGATATGAAACTCAAAAATTAATTTTCTTTAATTCTCTGACTATTCCAAGATTTCAATGCATTGTTACAATATCTTCAGGAGAATGCAAGTATTTCTACAGCACTGGAAGACACAAAGAAAGAGTACCAAGAGGGCATGGTTGGAGATATAAGTACTTATCGAAAAGAAGGGCCTTCATTTCAGAGATGTAAAATGAATAAAAATAGGGGGATATTAAAGATCCAGTCTTTAATACCCCCCTATTTTTTATCCCCCTTTAGATCCATAGCCAAATAAATATAGAAACTTTGAATGTTTCAAAAAATTGAGCAGTGAGCTTATGAAAATACAATCCTTGGCATCAGAGTTGCCTTAGCTTGCACTATTTAAAAGACATGAGTGCTATCCATCTGTATATTCACCTTTTATTAGTGCTTTTAATAAATCAAAAAGTTTCAAATTATTTATTTTCATCAGTGACTGGGAAGACCTTAAGAGGCCAGTGAAACCTTATTGAAAAGCACTAATAAAAGGCACATATACAGAGGCCTGGGCAGCACTTGTGTCTTTTAAGTAGTGCAGCCTAAGACAATTCCAGTGCCAAACATTGTATTTGTAATCAACTTTTCATAAGTTTCTATATTTATTAAATATATTATATATATAATATTGAATCTTTATTGAATATTCATTGTATGCTCCAATCAACTTTTCATAAGTTTCTATATTTATTCAGCTACGAAGTAAGGATGGATCTTTAATATCCCATAATAAGTACATTATATTTGACAACATATGATATACTTGTTTCCATCTTTATTTTACCCATGCAATAAAGTTTGCACATACTGTCATGACTAAGCTACTTGTATACAAATGCAGCTAACTTCAAACTGAGTTGCTCTCTGTATTCTATAATACATAGCATGCTCCCTTCATAAGCTGGGTGCATGATTTCAATTCCAGACTGGTTTCAATCTCTAGTGAAGTGGATAAACTCTTCAAACACCTACCACCAAGGTTTCAAAATCTATTAGAGATCAACAGAAACCTGGTGTTCTAAGAACCTTGTGAGTGACCTGAAAAGATCTCTCATTACTCTACTTTACTCCAGGATACTGTCTACTCAGACATCACTCTGTCAAACTTTTGTTCTCAATGATAGAGCTGGGTTGGGTTGTTTGGAATTATGGCTGAAACAACTAAGGCTATGAGCAAGTGTGTATGTCTGTTCACTGTGCATGTATTTTTTTGGCCTATTTGCTTGTTTTGCAGGATTAAAAACCTTGCTACCAATGTATGAGAATGGCTAACTCACATTCAGTTGAAAAGCATATAAAGATTTTTCACAGATGCTCAAGATTCAAACTTTGATCTTTCTAACCTAAGTCTTAACGATGAATGGGAACTTGCTCTTTTCCATGTAAATATCCTTTGGTTGATTAGTGCAATCATCAGGGAGAACTACTAAAGGTGCTGCAAACTATGTTAAATGTTTTGATTAACACCTTATCCCTATGGCTGTTTTGGTGTTCATGATGAAAGGAAAGGATTTAGAGCATACAGTACATAATGTAGTTAATTTACAAGGATTGATTTGGTTTGGCTCTTCAGCATCTTGAGCATTGTAATTGGCTTAGTGGATTAGACGTGAATGTCAGCATTCGCAAAAAACTCCTTAGCAGAGGCTTTTATGCATGTACAATTTATCCAGGAGGTCTGCATTGCGATGAATTTGACTGATACCAATATACTACAGGGTACCATTTGTGGGCATTTGTTCTGCACTGTTTGCAGTTTCTTAATGCTTTGATCTGCCATATCCCCAGGCTGGTGACCGATAAGTTAGTGCCAATGTGATCACAGTTTTGTAAATCAGTGTCTTGTTCCTTGTGTTCAGATAGCTGTTTCTGTTTAGAGATAAGCAGAATTACTTAGAAAAAATGTTATGTGAACAAAGCAGTGGCAGAACAGCAGTAGAAAATTTTCAAGAGGAATGCAAACAGTGTACATATATCAGTACTTGAAGTAGAAAAAGCAATAAAAAATTTGAAATGTACAAAAGCACCTGGAGCAGACGATATTCAATCGGAAATGCTCAAATAACTCAGATGGACTACTAAGAAGGTCGAATTCCAGATGACTAGTCTCATTGTTCCCATCTATAAAAAAAAAAAAAAAAAATTAAAAAAAAAAAAAAAAGAGCTTAATGAGAATTATAGATATTTCCCTACTGAGTGTTCCAGGTAAGATTTATGGAAGCATCATCATCATTATTATTATTGTTCCGGGCAACTCCAAGGAGTCGACAGACTCATCGAGGGAGGCCCTAACATCATGTCAAGAACAACTATTCGACATTCACACAGTATCTATCATACCTTGCCTTGAACTCATTCACGGTCGTAGCACCCACAACAGATTCTGAAAGCTTATTCCACTCATTCACTACTCTCCAAGTAAAAGACCTAGCTCTAACACCCTTGTCAACCATGCTCTTGCCCAGCTTCCATTCATGGCCCCTAGTCCTCCCACCACCAGTCATATTTTCAAAAATATCTTCTGGATCAATCTTATAGAAACCCTTCAGTAATTTGAATGTCTCAATCATATCACCCCTCTTTCGCCTATCGACCAATTTCTGCAACCCACAAATCTTCAACCTATTCTCATAAGGTTCATTCCACAGACCTGCTATCATCTTGGTCACTCGTCTCTGGATCCTCTCCACTTCCTCCCCATCACGAAGAAACCCTGGTGCCCATAACTGGGCACAGTAGTCCAGGTGGGGTCTTATCAAGGCTTGATACAGAGGAACAACAACTTGTTTGTCTCTGCATGTTAAAGTATTTTTCAGAAGCCAAGAGATTTGGTGAGCTGTTTTAGTCACTTTTGCAATGTGCCCCCTAAACTTCAATTCCCTATCCACCAACACTCCCAAATCCTGGCCTCATCAATCTCCTGGAGTACGGTTCCACCAATGCGATATACTGTTGCTATTCTTTTCACCCCAAAGTGCATAACCTTACACTTTGGCACATTAAATTGACATCCATTTTTCCTAGCCCAGTCCTCCAAACTATCCAAATCATCCTGTAAAATTTTGACATCCTATGCACTCATAATTGCTCTACCCAACTTTGCATCATCAGCAAACAAGTGAACACTTCCTCTCAAATCCTTTCCTATATCATTGCTGAACAAATTGAAAAGCAGTGGTCCAAGAACAGAGCCCCATGGCACTCCACTAGTCACAAGCCGTCTTTTAGACTCCACTCCTGAATAAACCACTCTCTGGTATCTCTCCTTCAACCACCCTCCTATCCATCTCACCAACCCTATATCTATCCTCATCAGCTTCAGTTTACTGATTAGGGTTCTATGTGGTATCCTATCAAAAGCCTTGGCAAGGTCCAGTAGTATTACTGTAAACCCATTACCCCTATCCAGTTCAGCCATCACTGTGTTATAAAACGTGAGCAAGTTACTGAGGCATGATCTACCCTTCACAAAACCATGTTGTCCCCCATACAATATCCCATTTTCATCTATCCAATCCTGTATTCTTTTCTTGACTAATTTCTCTAAGACCGTGATAATGATTCCTGATATGCTAATCGGTCGGTAATTTACAACAGCAGTCTTGGAAACACGTTTATGCAGTGGAACTATTTTCCCCTCTTTCCACCCCCTCGGGACTAACCCAGACCCGAGACTCAAATTAAACAAAATGGTCAAGGGTACTGACAATTCTTTGGCTGCTTCTCGTACAACATGAGCTGGTATACCATCTAATACCACAGATGTATTGTCATTGAGGTTATGCAATAGACTACTCACCTCCACTTCATTCACCACAATTCCCGTATAATCTACTGGTACATTCGTTTCTGCAATGTCACCACCTGGATGATATATTCTTGCAAAGTGCTCACTCAGTAACTCAACTATATCAACTGATTCAGTTACCTCCCTACCATCGGCATTCTTTAAAATCATTCTGCCATGTATATTTTTCTTTTTACTTGCTACATATCTAAAAAACTGTTTAGGATTCTCATGGCCAATGTTCTTTCGTAATCCTTTTTTGCTTTTCTTACCACACTCGTTACCCTTCTGGCCTGCAATTTATACCGTTCGTGTGCCTGCCGGTCACCTTTCTCCTTAAATTCCCTCCATAGTTGTTTCTTTTTCTGCAGCTCGAGCTTAATGGTGTTATTCATCCGTTTAACCCCTAGTTGATTTATTATTCGGACTCTAGGTATACAGTCAGCCATTGCTTCATGCAAACACTTCTTAACTACCTCCCATGCACTATCAACTTCTAGTCCTTGCAGTTGTACATGCCATGGCACTGAACCAATCAAACTCCTAAGCTTGTCATACTTTCCAGCCCGATAATTCCACATGTACCCTGTCTTAATTGAAAATTCTACACCTTTAGCCACCTCCCAAGTCAAGACCCTATGATCACTCTCACCGATTGGTGGCAATGTGGTCATATTTGTTACAGCCAAATCCTCAGATGTAATTACTAGGTCAAGCAATCTCTGACCCCTAGTATTTTCCATTACATGCTGTCGCAGATAGTTATCCCTTAATAACCGCATAAAATCCAATTCCTTCCTCCCGTGTGTCCTCTCCTCACTCCAATCAATGCGACCATTGTTGAAATCTCCCATAATAATCACCCTCCTTCCACTCATTTCTTCTATTTGCTTGTGGATACTGTCACCACCATCTTTTCCATCACCTGGTCTATAGCAGCACCCAATTGTATATTTTGTTCTGCTAGCCACAATCTCACACCAAATAGCCTCAAATGTGCTCTTTTCTCTATCCTGCAATTCAACTTCTATTCTCCTTGGCTGCAGCTCATCAGCTATCATCAACAATACTCCTCCCCCATTTTATTCTCCCTGTCATTCCTGAACACACTATACCCATCACATTCAGTCCCACTAGCTATATCATCTACAGTCAGCCATGTTTCACTAATACCAATAACTTGTGGTCTGTAAGTGCCAACCATGGCCAAAAACTCTTCCTTCTTGTTCCTAATACTCCTAGCATTAGTGTACATGAATTTAAGACCCCCCATTAGCCCCAACCCTATCTTGATGCGTTATGTTAACTATCCCACTCTGATTTGTTGTCCTTATTTGCTCGGGCATATTATATTCATTCTTACATTCAACTGCCTCCCTAAGGACTGTATATCTACTCCCCCCCCCCTCAATAAATCTAGTTTCCCTGAATTTGCACATCCACTACATTCAGCAACACTTTCTCAAGTCTTCTTACACCCTAACCATTCAAATGGAAGCCATCCATCTTATATAGATCCTTTCGCCCATCGAACTCACTCCACACCTCAACAAATTCCACACCATTCACATACATAACCCACGCATAAAGTCATTCGCAATTATGGCCCTCCTTTTAAACATTTCACTGTCATACCGTGGCAAAAGACTAATCATTCTAACTCTCTCACTCTTTTCTTTTGCTACCTCAAACAATTCATTCAGGTCTTCTATCATTTCCATTTTGTCTCCTTTCAAATCATTTGTACCTGCCACAACAATCATTTCTTTCACCCTTTCCTTTTGCTCTCTAATAGACTCAGTTACATCCTTTATGGTCGCACCAGGTTGGTACGATTTTGTCAAATCCTCTACTATCACACCTCGTACTAACGAGTCTCCATACAGCACTCTATCCTTCATTTTGTTCATGTTCACACTCATACATCTATTTTTCCTGTCATACTTTTTATTATTGGTGGTTCATTCAGTCAACTTTTGCTCATATGCTCTAGCTGTTGTTTTGCTCTTTGTATCGCACCATTCAACAACGTGATCTCACTCATTGCGTCTATCTCATCTTTTTTATTCTCAGTAAAACCATTAATACTATCATTCACACTTTCTACATTCACACTCTCACAATTCTCTGGTACAACCTCGCTGTTTCTTGTCATATCCCTATTTTCTTTTCTGAAGTTTGACAAAAATATCACAATCACGATCCAAAATACTCTTCAATTTCTCATTCTCCCTACATTTTCTACACACATTCACTCCTTTATTATCATCTAACCACACTCCGACCGCACTCCGCAAAGCGTACATTTCACAGCTAGTACACTGAATCATCTCTTTTATACTACCGTTCTTTGATAAAGATGGCGAACCATCATTACTGGCTGCCATTTTCCTTCGTACTGGAGCCATACTTACTTGCAACATATTTTATCAAATTATAACACACCAAAAACACACAAAAAGATGCACTAAGAGAAGCAAGGCAAACAAAACTATGCAATATTAAATAAATTTATCAACGATAACTGAAAATAATACTTATCTTATCCAGAGCTTTCACGAACACTACACACTACGAATCCCTCTAGCGGCGACAGCCCAAGCATACTTGAAAAGGGGCTGCGAAAAATTGTTGAAGAGAAACTTGGAGAGGAACAATCTAGATTCAGACCAAACAGAGGCTGTCAAGATCAGAATTTCACTTTATGACAAATGGTTGAGAAATCATAGGAATATGACAAGGTGCTCAGAAAAAAGCTTTTCAAAACACTACAATTATATAGAGTATATGGAACATTATACAGAGCAATTCATAATCTATATTTAATTTGTAAGTCAACAGTTAGAATTGAAGGAAATACAGGAAGATGGTTTGATATAAATTCAGGTGTAACACAAATATGCACATTATCTCCACACTTATTTATCATCTATATGGATTGCATTACGAAAGAAAGTGCCATTAAACCTGATATTAGAATCAGAGATATCAAACTTAGGTCTTTGCTTTATGCAAATGATGTTGTACTCCTAAAGACATCCAGTGCAAGTCTCCAAGGTTCTCTAACTAAATTGCATAACAGACGTAACAAATTTGTATGAAAATCAGCATATAAAAAGACCAAAACTATGAAAATAGACAGGAACATAGAAAACTTCAGCTTTATTTTCAATGGAGAACCTATAGAACAAGTAAAATATTTCAGCTATCTAGGCATAATTTTTAGAGAAAATGACAAATTAAATTTGGAAATAGAAAATAGAATAAGCAAAACTCATAAGGTGAGAAGCCAGTTAAATAAATTTATATGGAATGAGAAATACTAAACTAGCAGTAAATCTGGTTTGAACCCTGTTCAAACCAATTTTAAGGTATGGATCTGAGAGTTGGGTTAGAAATAAAGTATTTGATCAAAGACTAGAGACCACAGATATTAGAATGAACAGATGGTATCATATTAAAAATGAACTTAACATCATTAGCATTCAAAAATGTGCAAGTAGAGCTAATCTAAGGTGGTGTGGTCAACTTAAACAGAATGGGAGAGAAAAGGTTTGCAAAATAGTTTGATGCGAAGATGGCAGGAAAGAGACCAAGGTCTGTGTGGATTGATTCAATCAGAAGTGCCTTGGAAGAAGAAGGAAATGTTAGATAAGACAGTGTTGGGGTGCTGACAAGTAATAACTAATTTGGAGTAAAATTGCTGATAGGAGATTAATAATAATGTTAACTTAATCATGTAGTACTATCATATATCTCGAAGACTTATTTCATATAAATTTATTCTGCTGGCTCCCCACTATACCAATAAGTTCTGCTTATTCTATTATGTATTTCCATAATTAATTTTAAATCTTAATTCAAAATTGTGCCTTAAAGAGCTGAAATGTGTAACTTGTTTTGTATGTTCTCCATTGATGAGTTAATGTTTTCAATGTTTCTGCCTATTTTTGTTCTTTCTGAATGCTGATTTTCATACCAAATTTCTAACAGCAGTTATTCAAGATTATATTATTTGCATAAACAGCTGAGTTTAATATCCTATCTTGCATATATTTTAATAGTTTAATATATTCTATATCATGTTTAATACTAGTTTCCTTAATAATGTAACCTATACAGATGACAAATAATGGTGGAGATGACAAATGATGATGTCAATGTGTATCATTGACATCATACACCTGGATATTATACTAAACATCTTTTTATATATCTTCCAATTCAAACTGCTGTCTTATGGCATAAGTATAGGCTATATATTACTCTGTATAATTTTCCATTTACGCCATACAATTGCAGAAGTTTGAAGAGCTTAGGATTTAGTTTTAGCTGGTTTGAAGGTTCAGCTTTGCATATTCCAGGTGTATGATGTCCAATGCTTCTGAGAGCTTTGACCTACTTTGACCAAAGAGGGAAACTCTGTTCAGCTGGATAATCATAAAGATTATATGCATTCAAAATAATATGGTGTGTCTCATCTGATTTTTTGAGAAATCGAAGAATTATGAAACCAAAAATGGGATATTCGGAGCAATTAATAAGATCCCGCCAAATTCCAAATAATGGGCAACCAAATTACTTCAGACACTTGTAATACTTCTTTACCTATGCTCCAGTGTGTGTGTGTGAATGCTTTTCAATGCTAAAGTAACTTACTCAGTTACTATGATGGCAATAAATGGACTAATCAAGTAAAGAAAGTCAATTTTATGATTTTTCTATTGGCATTGTGTTAATTCAGCTCACTTAATTCAAACTACCAAAAAAGTACTCACTCAAGTATTGTCCATATTTCTGCTTAAGAGGCTTCATATTTATGAAAACTGATATTCGGTATATTCAATACATATGATTTAAAAACTAAGGTCAGTTTTATGTCTACCAGAAGGATGATACAAAGAAATAGTATCAAATGAATATTTTGTCATTCTTCTTGGATTATATCACTGATATTATCATTCACTGACATTACGGCATCTCAACTTGTTCATAGATGTGTGTGTGTGTGTGTGTGTGTGTGTGTGTAGGAAAAAACTACAAACATACCAATGTCCTGCTGATGGTAGCAGTCAGGACATGTATGACAATTGCTTCCCTGTTCACTGCCATTTCCTATTCCCAAATGCAACAGAAACTTCAGTGTATAATATTTACTGCCTACAGAACACATTGAGCTGATTATCAAGTCAAATTAGAAGAAACATTCTGAATAAAAATTGTCAAAAAATGCACACATAAAAAACTGTGTTGTAAAAATGAGAAACTTTACAGAAGAGCGCACTTTTAAGTAATTTGAATCTTCAGTAATTCTGTCTCAGTCATGTTTATATACTAAGCGACATAAGAATACCTGAAGAAATGTTATACATTATTTGTTTTTCATGACAGCAATGTTGAGGCTTCCTACAGAAATTTATTCAAATGATCCACTAGTTGAGTACCATGAATAAAAGATAAAATGCTAGATTTGTTTCATAAAGTGTTTTTTATTTATTTATTTCATTAAATAAATAAAAGGCATTCAGAGAAGGCTTCATTAGGATATTTTTGAGAAACTCCTCGAAGCAAGTATAAGCATGTTGATCTTATTTTAACAAAATAAGATCAACTAATCGTCTTTGCTTTTGAAATATTCAATTTTTATTCCTCCCTGAAGAGTTGAACCAAAAGGAAAGAAGGCATTTTTTAAATTACTGATTCAATTAAAATAATGAAATATTTAGATGTCTCAAATATAGAATGCTGACATAAAGTAATGCTTGATACATGCATTTATATATATATATATATATATATATATATATATATATATATATATATATATACACACACACACACATACTTGGGACTAAAAATTGCTTTAAAATTGTTGAACGAACAATACAATTTTCCATACGTCTGAAGTACAGGTATCCCTTGCTTAATGCAGGATTTGATTAACGCAGAGAAATTAATTGTGGCAATCCCTTGATATACGCGGCAAGAGTTTTGATTAAAGCGCCTTTAACCCTGTGGAGCTCGCAGCTGATCTGACAGATACATGCAAAATGTTTAATATAAATATTTTTACACAATTCAGTGTATAGCTTGGAGGTCATGATCTGCACATTCATATGTTCCGAGTGATATTCCACACTGTTTTTTGCTGTCAGTTTGGTTGAACAAATGTTATGTAAAGGTTTGTGATATTTGACAGTAAATTGTATCTGAGAGATACCGCAACCTCCGATGTCAGTAGGCTTATTTATCATATGTGCTTTACATTATGGAAAATACTAAGGAAAATGATCTGGAGCTTCCTCCACCTTTTCTACGAGTTGCCCATAAGGTTGCTTATGCTTGCATCTGCTGAAACTTTTAGTTTCTATCTATATATTCAGCACGAAACTCTTGCAGTTTCTATTTATTCGGCTATGAAATAATGTTGGATTCAATATCCACTTAATTTGTACCATCATGTATTATATTTGCAGTGTTTTTTCTTTATGTTTTATTGCTTGTTTGCCAAGGTCTGGACAGTCATTTTACTTGTTATAGTAGAATTTATGCCGATAAGAAAAAAACTAAAACTGTTCAAATGCTCTTGATAACTTCTTTTGATAAAAAAAAAATTACAGTAAATAATGCATGTACAAGTATTTATTAAACATTTACTTTGCATTCATTTTTTATCTTTCCTAAAAGAGTAGCATATAAAACGAATTATTAATACAGTAATCGCTCATGGATGAATTGTAATTTTTACCACTGATTATTAGATCTGATTAACGCGATTTTGATATACATGGTAACATCGAGGGATTAATTAACTGCGTTAATCGAGGGATACCTGCATATATATAATCCACTATAGCCGATAAACACGATCTTTCTTTTTGACTCAAAGAAGAATATTTGTAAATTACTTCCAAATTACTTCTTATTTTCATTATGAGTATGTTTAAATGTTATCAAATGTCAACACATGATAACAACATTGAGGATTAGTAGATAGATAACTGTTGCAATATTTATTTTTACTGCCAATAAATTTATCATCAGCATAAGGTTGTAACCTTATTGGTATATTAGTACTGCAAGTAAGCTAAGGATTAGGTAATCTGGAAACCCTATTCTAGAGACCAAACACTGCACTTTTCAAGCCTCCAATAAGTAAAGATGTGATTTCACACTGGATGATGAAAGTCATCCCCCACCTAGAGACAATCACAAACATTTATGGTGCAGTGGGATTCTAACCAATAGCTGATGGCTAGGGAACAGAGATGCTATCTACTTGGCCAACCAGGCTGGTTTATAATAAAAATACTATATTGCTGATGAATTATTTGCAGTATTTCAAGGCTATGATTAATTTATTCTAATGAATAATTTTATGTCTATAATAATGTAATATGAATATGGTTAACTACAGTGTTATTTACAATATTTCAATTTATTTGTTTGTAGTAAATTTGTTACCTAAAGAATACTACTTTTACATATGGATGCCTTCCATATTCAGTGCTGAGCAAGCATAAAGTCAATATCAGAAATGTGTGGTATTCCTATAACCTTAGTTTGAAGACAATATATAAAAAGGGAAGACGAAAAGAAAAAAGAGGGATACAGAAAAGTGTAATATTAGAAAGATATATGGTGCAGAATAGGTTTCTGATTATCAAGCTAAACATATGTTGAAAAATATTGATAGCAAACAGAATGAAAACAGCATCACTTTGAGTTATTTTGTTTTATAAAATGGTGCTTGTATCATCTCTTTTATTTAGAATTACTAGGATACCCTCAAGCCATATATTTCAAGTTTTCTTGCTAACAAGCTACCATCTTAGCAGAGGACATCTTATTGGAAAAAATATCACTCTTACATCTTTTTCTGCAAGCAACCTCACATACTGTATATTTTATTTATAGAATGCAAAATCAAGCAAAAGGAATTTGAAGAAAACTGGACATTATTAATCAAGTTTATCATATTATGTAAATGTTTAAAGGGTATATTTACTAGGTCTAGATTTAAGTTAAGCAAAGGATTAGAATGATAATAGAGAATAAATCTCTAAATATATACAGTAATGGATCAAAGTATATTAATGGGGATATTTATGCTACATGATGCACACACAGCTTTAGCTGGCCTTACACATTCAACCTTGACATTAACTAATAACTAATCATAGTAAGTATTAATTACAGGTAAAATTACAGGGAATTAAATGATTGTCTTCTCTTAAACTGTTGTACAATTTAAGAGAAGACAATCATTTAAGCAATTAGATTATTTGCAAAAGAATTGTAACACAAGCTAAAGATATTTGTGGAACAAGAAGTTCTGAGCCTACTTGCCAATTTCCTGCATGTGTGTGTGTGTGTGTGAAAGCAAGTAAAAGAAAGAGTTTGAAATAATTAATGGACAAAATGACATTATGTGCATGATGAAATCTTGTTCATTTAAAAATTCAAAATATATAACTTATAATCTATATATTATTACTGAGATAAGTACATCGTATTCTAACTGGATCTTAACTCTTAACTTAATAAATAATTTACTGGTCATGCCACTAATATATTTGAAAATCTATCCCAATATGTCTTAAGATAAAGATGAAATGGGTCTAATTACTTTCAATTTAGAAATATTTCAAAATAATAATAAATAGGTAATTGAATTTCTGATTTTTATTAATCTTAGCAAAAAAAAAAAAAAAAATAGCAGAAATGTCTTGATAATTTGCGATGTCATGATTAAAAATCCCATCAAGAAACATTTAAAATTTGTTAGTAATCGAACTCCTTGCTGATAACTCAAGTTACTTATTTTGCATATTAATTTTTCAATGTATTTAATAGATATTTTAGTAACATGAGAAATATACATGCTTTTATAAATTTTTAGAATTATTTAACTTAACCCAAATAGCATATTAAATGGCATCTATTATACTTGATTATGAAACAATTTCAAGATGACTTTAAGAAATTAAACATCAGTTCACTATATAAAACATGGTGCAGTTATCAATACCACACATACATACAGCGAGAGAGAGATTCTAGGCACCAAAGCTACCTAAAGGAGAAGTCATATTTTCCACCGTTTCAGTAATAAACAATACCAAGTAAAAACTGATAATGTGAAAGAATGCATGGAATTAGAACATCAAATGACTTAATGAGACAGTGAGAATTTCTGAATAATCTCAAAAGATTATGCATTTTTTCCCTTATAGTAAATATTTCTTTTTAAATGTAAAAAAAAAAAAAAAAAAAAAAAATTAAAAAAAAAAAAATATATATATATATATTTATACCATGGGGAGGGAGAGAATGTATCTATAATTATTAATGTACACTGTTAAATGTATTCTATGTATTTACAGGACAAACAACAAAACTGCTAAAAACAGTAAACAGCTATGAAGATTTGATAAGAGAAATATATAACTTCTTAATGTATATATTTTAATCTTCTGTCTGTATAAACATGCTTATATTCTGCACTGAGTGTTCACCTTATTCATATGTGCATAAGCTGCAGTTCAAAGTAGAAACTGATGAAACCATTCACATCTTCAAGGGAGAACTAATGAAATCACTCGGATGATAAGTGCCATCAATGACATGTTATAAAGTCAGCCACCACAACATTACAACTAAGTTATTACAGAAATCTAACAAGATTAAAATACATAAAGTTATTTAACAAGAATGAGAGGTCAACTTAAGATAATGAAACATCTACAAATGAGGAATGAAGATTCTCTATGCACAATAACTGAGAAGTTTTAAAGAAGCACCTATAGTGTAAGCTGAGGAAGATAAGATGCTTAAAAAAAAAAAAAGCTTTGAACTATCCTGTTGTCTGTACAGATGTTTGCTGGTTTTGGACTGGAAACTTTACATCAACAGCTGGATCAGGAAAGTCTGAAAAAGAAGTGAAATGTTTTAATTTTGGCAACTATGGGTTGTAATCAATAAATCATTAAAATAAATTGATAAATTTCTATAATAAAAAAAAAATCTTCCAAATGCACCTCTGTAGCAAAGTTGGAAGAATGGTGGGATATGCATCCATCCTTCAACTGGAAAAGAACTTGAGTTCAATTTGTGTCATGATATTTGAATCTTTATATAGATTTTTTTCTTCCAGAAACTCAAGTTTCTCTCATCTCACAACATACACAAATTGGCCAGAGAACAATATAAGTAGCAAATGAAAACATCAAGTGGAGTTGAGTGGCCTTTCATGAGTCTTTTTATGTTGAGCCCATATACGAGAGGTTGGTATCTTGGAGATGTCATGCAATAATAATAATAGCTATATAGACAAATATACATTTAATAATGATGAAAAATGGGACTGGTATAGGCTCAATAACAGAATAACATCAACAAATTTACAAACAATTTTCTTTCTTAAAAAAATGTAGGTATTTATATAGATAAGTCAGAAAAAAAACATACACAAGGGCAAACAATCAGCTGTCTTCTGATTTATATGTATAAAAATAGCTTCTCTGCTGAGTGCATAATGAAGCACAGGGTGCAGTTATTGGAACTTTCTTTGCCCAGGCTAATCAGTTCATTGTCTAGATTATGCCAAAGCAACTAACATAATGAGCAAGTATGTTACATCTAAATTATATGTTCTCTGATGGTTTACATGTTATGCAGTATGAAAAACCTGAGATTCTGAGAATGGTAACACTGTAATCTCCTATTGTCTAGATTATGCCAAAGCAACTAACATAATAAGCAAGGTACATTACATCTAAATTATATGTTCTCTGATGGTTTACATGTTATGCAGTATGAAAAACCTGAGATTCTGAGAATGGTAACACTGTAATCTCCTATTGTCTAGATTATGCCAAAGCAACTAACATAATAAGCAAGGTACATTACATCTAAATTATATGTTCTCTGATGGTTTACATGTTATGCAGTATGGAAAACCTGAGAATTAACTTAAACTCAACTTTAGTTGGAAAATTCTTTATAAACATTCCTATCGTATTACTGTGGGAATGGAACACTCAGGCATTTTCAACCATGGCATGACATTTTTCTATTTGTGCTTTACTAGTCAAGATTTCTCTCACATAAGCAAGCCATTTTATGAAACAATTTTAATAACAGTTTCTATCCTAATGGTCCTTGTCTGATATAGTTAACATAGTGCTATTTGGTTGTTCCAAAAATACTACAAAAGGAATGGAACTCAAAGGTAAAGCATTATTTTACTTTTTATATTTTTATATGGCTTCTGCCCATGAAAGGTTTGTAAGCCTATGGTACATTAGTACCATGGACTAAGATTTTTTTTTTCCCTATTAATTTTATTTTTTGTATTTTTTAAAAATTTATTTTTTTACATATTTATTAGTAAATTACAAAAATTATGAATGTGTTGGTCATTATTATTATTACGTAACACCTCCAGGGAGTCCAAAGACTCATCATGGGAGGACACTCTACTTCACTTAATACATCTCACCCTCTCCACTACTATTTAATTCTCCTACTATGACACTACTACCATCTACTGCCCATTATCAGCAACAATAGTATTTTTTGTCTGCAAATTGCGTGTGTTCTGAAGGCCAATTTGTCTGTACACAGGATGAAAAACCCAAGTTTCCGGGAGAGAAAACCCTGCTACCTCCATATGAGATCAACTAACTCACCTTCAAATGAAAAAGTCCACTCAGGCTGAAAGTCAGGATTAAAGAAAACAGCTTCACTGAAGCCTAGACGGTGAGATGTACCAGCACACTGCAGGTGAATGTCATTGTTACAGGTGAGCCATGTGTGTGGGCCAGCAGGTGCTTGGTGAAAAGGTCACCTCCCACAGGAAGGTGTACAAAGGAAATGGCAATGATGGGATTGGCAAGGTAGTCATGGTAATAGTTATTTATTTTGTATTGGAGTTATGCCCTCCCCCCCCATCCCTTAGGACAGGTTGAGCTCTCCTAATGAGAGATTAAGTATATATTTTTTATGACTGTAGATCTGTGTGTGTTCATGGGGGTGGTTTGCCTGTCCTGAGGTAAAAAAACCCGAGTTTCTGGGTGAAAAACTCTCTACCTCCGTATGAGACCAACCTTTAGTCGAAAGAGACCAGATAAAGGTTACTCACATCAAGGATGGGAATCGAACACCTTTATTACCCACACCTTTATTCAACTTAGGGATGACCCCATGTTTTGGTCATTCTAGACAAGTGCTGAAACATTTTCCCTGCATGTACTCTGTAAAATCCTTTAAGCAACTTAATGTTTCTATCATATCACCTCTTTTTCTCCTATCAACCAACTTCTGCAATCCACACACTTTCAATCTATCCTCATATGGAACATTCCACAGGCCACTCATCTCTGAATCCTCTCCACCACTTCCTCATCCCCAAGAAACCCAGGGGACCAGACTTGATCACAGTAATCCAGATGTGAGCATATCAAGGCCTTATAAAGAGGAATGACAACTTCCTTATCTCTATTTGTTAATGTGTTCTTCAATAGCCAAGTAATCTTATGGGCTACTTAGCAACTTTAGCCATACGTCCTCTAAACTTTAACTCTGTCTACCACCACCCCTAAATCTCTAGCTTCATCTATTTCCTGGAGTACAATCCCAGCAATGTGATACACAGCTTATTAAATAGATTACAGCAATGTGATACACATTGCTGTAATCTATTTATGCCAAAATGCATAACTTTACATTTATCCCAAATTACGTTTATCTATTTATCTCAACATGCATAATATTATGTTTCTCAACATTAAACTGACAGCCTATTTAAATTGTCCTGCAAGCTCTCCACATTGCCTTGATTAACTATTACTCTACCTAATTTCGCATCATCAGCAAACAACTGAATATTTCCTTTTAACTTCTTATATAATTTATATACAAATTAAACAGCAATGGTCCCAGCACTGAACCTTGTGGCACACCACTAGTCACCTGTTTTCATCTCGATTCTGTCCCTCGATATATTGCATTTTGACATCAGTCCATCAGACACCCTCTTATCCACTTAACCAGTGTCATATCCATCACCATTTGTTCTAATTTGCGTAACAGAGTTCCATGTGGTATTCTATCAAATGCCTTTGCAAAATCCAGCAAAATCATTGTGTAGCCATTTCCTTTATCCAATTCAGTTGTTACCCTATTATAAAAAGTTATTAAATTACTAAAGCATGAGTGACCCTTCACAAAGCCATGTTGATCCTCATACAGCATAATATTTTTATCTACCCATTCTTGAATTTTCTTTTTTACCAACTTTTCTAGTACTTTTATCACCACACTTGGTCTATAATTTACTACTGTAGTCTTAAAACCTCCCTTATGCAAATGAATAATTTTCTCCTCTTTGCACTCCCTTGGAATTCTACCAGAGCTGAGACTTAAACAGGGCTCAAGGGCACTGCCAGTTCCCTTGCACATTCTCGCAAAACCCCAGCTGATATCCCATCTAATCCCAAAGCTGTATTTACACTGAGATTCTGCAATATCGTAAGAACCACCAATTCATCTACCTCTGCTCCCATGTTAGTGTCTGTCACATAGGTTAAAGCAGTAACCTCACTAGGATGATATATCCTTGCAAAATGGTCACTCAGTAGCTCAACTATTTTATTCACTGCTGTCTCCTTGTGACCATCATCACTCATTAAGGTTAATCTTCCATAGTCATTCTTTCTCTTACTTGCCACATAACGAAAGAACTCTTTGGGATTTCCTTTAGCCTGCTTGGCTAGATTCTTCTCATAATCTGATTTTATCTTCCTTGCCATGCTGGTCTCCTTTCTTGCCTGAGTCTTGTACTGTTCATGAGTTTGCTGGTCAGCTTTCTCTTTATAAACCCTCCACAGAATCTTCTTGATAAAATATTTCACATGTTTGACAATCTCCCAAGTCAAGACAGCATGGTCACTTTTACCAATTGGAGGCAATATTAATTATGGATAGCTCTTTGGATCCTATGACCAGGTCCAATACTCTCACACCCCAAGTCCACTCTATCACATGCTCCCTAAAGTAATTATCTCTCAGCAGTGTATAAATTCTATTTCCTTCCTGCCACGTGATCTTTCTTCCTTCCAGTCTATATCTCCATAGTTGAAGTCCCCATAAGAATCACTTGACCTGTACTTATTGTACTAATTTGGTGATGCATGTCTTCCAGATTATCCGTGGAACTCCCTGGCCTTAATCTCACACCAGATTGCTTCAAATGAACAGCCACCATTCACCTGTCTCCTTTTTGGTTGCAATTAATCTGCTATCATCAGCAGTACTCCTCCCCTCATTCTATCTTCTTATCTTTCCTGAAAAATACTAAACTCTTCACATTTAATCCCTGTAACTACATCATCTGTTGTTAGCCGAGTCTTACTAATGAGCATGGCAAGGTTGCACTAACCAATGCCAAAAACTCCTCTCTCTAATTGAGCAGGAGATGGTAAATCCTGTTTTATTTTATAGCCGGGTATGAAATAGAAAACATCCTTTTGGCTTATTATCTTGTAACTCCCCTCTCTCTTGCTCCTGATGCTTCTGTCATTAGTATACAGAAACTGCAGCATCCCTTTAGTCTCCTACTCACTTTACTTTCTGAATTGACTACCCTATTCAATATTTTTGCTTGATAGACTAGATTCCTCACTTGGTCATTCTCACACTCACTTGTTTCATGAGTGCCTTCACACAAACTCACTTGCTCTTCCACCCTAATTGCTTAAGTTTCCTTGAATTTGCACTTTGGCATGCTTGGTGAACAAAACTCTCTCTCTCTCTCTCCAGACACCTAACACCAAAACCATGTCATTTCCTTCAACTTAACTTTTCACATCCAGATGGCATGGGCTAATATCAAGAATTTCTGCACCTGGGAAACACGATTTTGCCATAGCTTTGTTAAGTACTCCCAGATCATTGAGTCTCCATACATAATTTTCTCCTTATTTGTTTGGTTGGTCTTTATTATTCCTTCAGATGACCTGCTTCTTTATTTTTTCAGCCCTGTTAACCCTTGCCGCTTCTGCAATTTTTCAATTTCGTGCTTGAATCGTGTTATCAAAAACATTTCTTAACATCTCAATTGATTTTTGATTTTCCAATCATTGAATGTTGCCCTTTCAGTCTATGAGGACAACTTGAATATACTATTTCTTTAAAAAATCCCTATTAAAAAAAGAAAAAAAAAAAGAAATCAGGTAGGCTAAAGTTTAGAGACCACGGTGATCATATCCCTTTGAAATCAGTTGCCTATGAAACAGAAATTACTCAACTCAAGAAGGTCCATGAAATGTGAATAGTGGAATGTCTTGTAACCCTGTGTTTTGTTTGCCTTCTGATAAAGTTTCCACTGACTTCTTGGGACTGTTGATTACTGAAGCATGAATGTCCACACACACACACACACACACACACACACACACACACACACACACACACACACACAAGTAAGCACTTTGTCTTCTGTTTTTCAATGCATCTGAAAAGCTCCCAATTTTTAAAATCTATCATAGAGGTATTTAATGCCTGACATGTTTGGAAGAGCTATCTCTACACCATGTGTTGTTGTTCAAATTCTTTGTGGTTTTATTATTTCCATTCCTGATGTAATCAATAACAAATATTCTTTATTGAAGTGTTATGATCCTTTTTTGCATTTAAGGGTTCCTGAATCTGAAAGAACAGCAATAAGTTTTACTAATATATACATTTTTTATGGGTTGTATTTCTTTTTTGAACACCCTATAAAGACAGTTTCATCAATGAGTCTTATGATGGTATCATCTTTATTTCCCTTAACATGTTAGGTTCAGTGTCACAGCCAAGCAACTTGGCTTTATGGAAATCTGATTAATGCTAATATAGGGCATTAATTCAATCTGCACAGGCTACTTTACCTGTTAATTACAAGTATTTTCATGTGTATGTTTAATATGTGTATTATTTGGACAACACTGCAGAGCAGCTTTCTTTTAATAAAACCGTTCTTAATTTTGGGTTCATCATAATTCATTACTTCCTTACTTCTTCAATCTCTTCCACCATATATATTTTTAACCACTTTAAACATTCATTGATCCATACCATATTTCCCTCCCACATCATATCAACCTTCTATTTATACATCTTATGGTAGCGATTAATAAAGGATGATTTATATTTGAAACAAATATCATCTCTCAGTATTCTCTATTACATGTCCATGAATTAATATACTCATTTTACAGTACACGATCACAAAAAATTGCTACACTAACATTGACACATATGCTTCTTGATATCATTCAATTTCAGCTTGTAATTATAGTCAGGTTTTCTTATATACATCAATGTGTTTCAATAAATCATTCTGTTTCCTCACGTCTCATTGTTATTAGACTCATTACTAATTATTGCATAGTGGATATGTAAAAATATACAAATGTATGCAAATATTATACATTGTGAAGTTTATCTAAGCTCTCTGACAAAAAGATCACATAGTGATCTTTTCCAACCCTTTGGCTGGAAAAGATCTGAATTTTATTCTTGTAAGTGAAGGATCTGAAATGTAAGTGAAGTATAAATCGGGTAGGAAAAGATTTAAGAACATTATTAGATATTGTGAAGAGGAAAAGTGTCAATGGGAGAATAGTGTGTGTGCTGCCTCGTTTTGACAATTACGAGTTAAGTAGACGAGCAATGATAATGAATGATATGATTGCAAGAATGTGCAGAAAAAGAGGTCTGGAGTTTGTTGATGTTTGGAGTGTGTTTGAAGGAAAAAGGCAGTTGTATGCTAGAGATGGACTGCATCTTAACATGGAAGGACATAAGCGATTGAAGAAGTTATTGTTTTCTGAACAGGTTGAAGTTATTGGGCAGGGAAACTAATATTGAAAAGGTTGAGTGTAAGAGAGAGAAACTTTAGCACTGATTGTGTATTTATTGATCCTTATAGGCTGAATAAATTGCAGAAGAGAGGGGATAAAAATCGGCATAGGACTACGGTAGTTAATGACTTATATATCAGTTCTAAAGCCGGTACAAGATCTAGAGGGAATCTGCAATTTTTGTATACCAATGCTAGAAGCATTCGAAATAAGAGAGAAGAATTTTTGGCATTAGTCAGTGAAATCTCACCAAAAGTTGTAGGCATTAGTGAAACTTGGCTGTCAGCAGAAGATGTGGTCACTGGAATTGAATGTGATGGGTACACTATTTTCAGGGAGGATAGAGAAGATAGAACAGGGGGAGGAGTACTGTTGATGATAGCTGATGTGTTGCAGCCAAAGAAAGTAGTATATCATGATGATAGACATGTGAATAAGAGTTCATTTGAGGCAGTCTGGTGCGAAATAGCGACCAACGCAACCAAATATACAGTTGGATGCTGCTATAGGCCAGGGAGTACGGGGGGAGATACTGAATTCATGCATCAGCAACTTAGTGCAATGAGTGAAGGCTTGGTGATTATTATGGGGGATTTTAATTACGGTGATATCAATTGGAAGGAGGAAATATCACGTAGCAAAAAGGAAATGGAATTCATACATCTTCTACGAGATAATTACTTGAAACAGCACGTAACTGAAGGGACACGTGGTGTGAGAGTGTTGGACCTGGTTATTGGTTCAGAGGTTATATGCATAAGTAAGGTGTCCTCGTTACCTCCAGTTGGTGAAAGCGATCATGTGGTATTGACTTGGGAGGTTGCAAAATCTGTGGATTTTTCTATTAAGAAGGGGTATGTACGGAACTACAGGTTAGGCAATTATAACAAGCTTCGGAGTGAGCTTGCAGCCATCCCATGGCAGAACATATTGCAAGGGAAAGATGTTAGCAGTGCTTGAGATAAAATCAGCGGGTATCTGAGAAAAGCAATATCAGATTGTGTCCCCATGGTTAGGAGGTCAAACAAGGCAGGCATTAGATGGATGAGCAGTAGTATCAAGCTTGAACTGCAAAAAAAGAAAATGTTATGGAGAATTTACAAGGAGAAAGGCGATCAGGACACCCATGAGCAGTACAAGGCTCAAGCTAGGAAAGTTACCAGCATAGTAAGAAAAGCTAAATCAGATTATGAGAAGACCTTAGCCAAAGAGATCAAGGGTAATCCCAAAGAGTTCTTCCGCTATGTGGCAAGTAAGAGGAAGAATGACTTCGGAAGGATAACCTTAGTGGGTGCTGATGGTATTGAGGTGACAAAATCAGATGTAATAGTCGAGTTACTGAGTGATCACTTTTCAAAAGTCTATCACCCAAGTGAGGATATCTCTATACCTACAGCAATACCTAATGTGAGAATTGAAGCTAAAGAATCAGAGGTATTAAATATATTGCAAAACTTAAATGCAAACACTGCGGTAGGCTTAGATGGAATATCAGCTCGGGTGTTGCGTGAATGTGCAAATGAATTGTCAACCCCTCTCACCTGGATATTTAACTTAAGTTTGAACTCTGGTATGGTCCCTAGGGAGTGGAAGTTAGGCAAAGTGGTTCCTTTGCATAAGGGTGGCTCTAAAACTGCGGTATTGAATTACAGACCAATCACCATCTCAGGAGTAGTGGTAAAAGTATTGGAAAAGTTGGTTAAAGACAAAATTCAAGAATGGGTGGATCAGGATATGATACTCTATAGAGGCCAACATGGTTTTGTTAAAGGTAGATCCTGCCTTAGCAATCTATTAACTATTCATAATAGAATAACATCTGAGTTGGACAAAGGAACTGGCTACACAGTGGTACTTCTGGATTTTGCTAAGGCTTTTGACAGGATACCCCATAGAACACTGTTACGCAAATTGGAGCAGATGGGAATGGATATTAAATTGGTGATATGGATAGGAGAATGGCTCAGGGAGAGATACCATAAGGTGGTGTATGGAGGAGCCGAGTCCAGAATGAGGCAGGTGACCAGTGGTGTGCCTCAGGGCTCTGTGCTTGGGCCAATGTTGTTTAATTTGTATATAAATGATATAGGAAACGGCTTAAAGGGAGATATTCAGTTGTTTGCTGATGATGCAAAGTTGTGTAGTGCAATAAAAAATCAAGCTGATGTTGAAAGTTTGCAGGAGGATTTAAATAAGCTGGTAAAATGGGCAAAAGAAAATGGATGTCAGTTCAATGTGGAAAAGTGTAAAGTCATGCATTTTGGGATTAAAAGATTACCAGCTGTGTACTACATCGATGGAAAGGTACTCCAAGAGATTGATGAGGCTAGGGACTTAGGGGTATTGGTAGATAGAGAGATGAAGTTCAGAGGACACATTGCTAAGGTGTCCAAGATTGCACATAGGATTACTTGGTTGTTGAGGAACACACTGACATCCAGAGATAAAGAGGTTATTATTCCCCTTTATAAAGCATTGATACTTCCACATTTGGATTACTGTGCTCAGGTCTGGTCACCTGGATTCCTTGGAGATGAGGAGGCTGTGGAGAGGGTTCAGAGAAGAGTGACCAAGTTGGTGAGTGATATAAAAAATGCTCCCTACATTGATAGATTGAGAGCTTGTGGATTGCAGAGATTGGTTGATAGGCGAAGAAGAGGGGATATGATAGAAACATTCAAATTACTAAAAGGTTTTTATAGGATTGATGCAGGGGAAATGTTTCAGCTGTGTGAAAGTGATGGAAGAACAAGAGGTCATCTCTGGAAATTAAAGAAGAGTGTGGTTAACAAAGGTGTCAGAACAAGGTTTTTTGCCTGGAGGGTGGTGAATGAGTGGAATTCATTGCCTGACTTAGTTGTGAGCTCTTCGTCTGTAAATGAATTCAAGAAGAGATATGACAGATATTGTTTTGCTAGTTTGGGTCTCCCGCGATGAGTCTACTGACTCCATGGAGATACCCGTAATAATAATAATAATAAAAAAAAAAAAGTGAAGTGAAGAAAACTAGAATTTTTCAATGGAAAGCGAGTTAGCTAGTTTCATATGGAGGTGACAGTTTTTCCCTCCCAGAAAGCATTTCATCTTAGAAATAGATAAATTGACCTAAGAACATACAATATCTATAAACAAATGCGATTTAATAGGATTGCTTTCTCTCCATATTTTATAATCTATTACCACTACAAAACATAAGGTTGCCACTCAGAAAAAAAATTCTAAATTCTGTTGACACTTTGAAAATGAGGTGATCTTTCTTGCAGTTTAACTTATTGTTTAGCAGGATTCATCTTTCTCTCTCTCTCTCTCTCTCTTGCATGTGCTTGCACTCTCACAAGATCATCTGATTATGATCACATTATCAAAAGCTTTAATAACTTTTCATTTTTTTTTTCTGTGTGTGTATATGTGTGCTCACATGCTAAAAGTCTGGATCCATTTCATGATAACTTGATGGTACATGTACATATCTATCGATAGGGTTATGGTCATCCACCACATCTCGAGTAGTTTAAGAGTTAGAAATGTAACAATATGAGGTGCTTGTTTCATGGCAAGTTTGGGTATTTTATTACAGGTTTTAACCCTGTGGCAAAGCCAAAGGTGTTTGTGTAACAGAAGAAGCAATCACTTGTATGGTCTTTAGGCTATTTCCACTATTCAGATAGCAAGTGGCACGAATAAATGTGTAAGCTTTAACTACTATGTTACTGTGTGCTGCAACATATGTGGGGATTTCCCTCTTTACATTCAAAGTATAACTTGTATACTTCCTTGATCAACAAAGTGCATGTTTATTTCACAGATTTGAATGTTTTTTGCCATGCATATAGCAAAACTGATGTCTATAAACAGTTCAGACCATTCAGTTTTGCTATATGCATGGCAATCAGCTGCAAACTTCAGATGGTGATCAAAATCATACAAATCTGACAGAGTAACATTAACATATCCGAAACAAATATTCATTTCTGATCATGGAATGGGCAGACCACCAAATTGTGTGTGTGTGTGTGAGAGAGAGAGAGAGAGAGAACAGTGCAGACTCATTTTGCTATGAACATGACAAAGTGATATTAAAATCTGTGAACAAGCATTTACTCCTGTGATTAAGAAAGTATACTGGCAGACCATCAAACAAGCAACTATTCCAAAATGCACTCCATAAAAATCATTTTAAATACATGGCACCAGTTAAATAAAACAAACCACAAGGGTGCAAAACCATATGTGGGTAACGAGTGGTAGCCATATATTTGCCTGCTTTCACTCTTTATTGGTTGCACATCATGAAGTAAGCAACAAAGAAAGAAGTGATATCAGTGGACAGCAACAGCATATACAAATGCCATATGATCATAATCCCTGATCCATGAGTATCGTATGCCATGAAGTGAATCAACCTTAAATTGTCTCTCTGTAACTTAATACTCCTGACCTCTGCTGAACAAAATATCTTCTCTTAAGTAAACTGTGGGTGATAGAACAATATGGATGTCATTCTTATATTAAATGCAATTACCGTATTTACTCGAATATAACTTGCCCTCACATCCCCTGATTTTACTTTATGAAAAATGAAATTAATCATACTCACAATTACTGCAGATGGAAGAAAGTTGCCTGCTTATGTAATATTCAAAAGGAAAACAATGCTGAAGGGGAAATTTCCCTCTGGAATTCATGTAAGTGTTCAAGAAAAAGGGTGGACGAATACTACAATGGTTCAAGATTGGATTAAAACAGTTTGAAACCACTCTCGAGACCAGAAGTAGCGATAGCGAATATAAGATTCTTGGTAAGTCATATACCCACTTGTTTTTTTTTTAAATCATGGTGATCTTATGATTCCGAAATTATAAAAGGACAGGCCATAATTTAACTGTTTGTTTTAATTTAATTACAGAAGTATTGTCGCTAAAGATTCAAATATATTGCATGATGAAGGTGAGCTGCTGATTGCATAAATAACATTGATAATTACAGAAGTATCGTCACTAAAGATTCAAATATATTGCGTGATGAAGGTGAGCTGCTTGAAATCCTGATAAACCACCCAAATATCAACCACAAAGATGGCATGAAAATTCCAAGGATCTGGATGGCACACATTCAGCCTACCTAATATATAAGATCCAGTATAAGTCAGGACTCTAGCCAATCTTCAGCTAGTATTAGAAACCATTCCATACCAACTGGCTGGAATGCACATGTATAATCATGATGTTAATATATGTATATAGATAGATACATAGACTTGTTGTTGCACCCAATGTATTTCTACAACCAACAGATAACACTAATAGTGGGACTCTAGCGTTGATGTGTATATATATATATATATATATATATATATATATTTTTTTTTTTCCACCAGAGGTCAGGCCAACAATTGTTGTAGCAGTTGGTCAGTAACTTTAACAAACCAGCTTGATTGCAGTGCAGCTTGTTTTCTGTGTATAGTGTGTACGCTCCAGAAGATGACCTTGACATAAAGCTCGAAACGTCGAATGTAGATTTTAGTTATATTAAACTAAAGTTTTTATTCAAACACGGTAGTTGTCTCCATAATTTTCAAAAATGTATTCGGATCACCGTGTAAGCTTAAAAGAAAGGATTGATAATTAAAATATAAATGTATTCATTCTATAAATAATGTGAGCAATTATAAATTATCTGAGTATTTAATTATAAACGTTAATTTAGTTTTTTCTTGAAAAACTTTAGTTTCCAAAAATCCCTGCATATATCTTGCACCATGATTTTTTAGCTTTAATTTGGGGAGGGAAAAAAGTACCAAGTTATATTAGAGTAAATACGGGTATGTTAAATTACCTAGTTTTACTAAAGGAAAATTTCAACATTCATAGTGTAATGGAGAAAAATGTCTAACTGTGGTGTATGTTGACTATCAAAATATGAACAACAAGTTCAGTTATGTTTGTGAGAATTTTATTAGGAATTTTTTTCTTTGAAGTGTTCAGGAAAGTATGTTTGTATAATCTAGTGTTAAAATTACAATTTGTGTAATCTAAAAAACTCCTCATAATAAAGTTTTTTGGGAATTACATTGAATAGTTTAACAAGGAAAAGAAAAATTATATGGACTTTTGTTTTCCTTTGTGTGTGATTTTTTTTTTACAAAAAGGACTTGGGTATCCCTTGTTCAGAACTATTTCTTAACCCCCCCCCCCCCAGTTCCTCTTGAGAATGTGTAAATATGTTACATGCATTCTATCATTTCCTTTGTTGGCTTGTCCTCAGCATACATCCTGCCATATTTTATCCAGTGTTTTTATCCTGCCTTATAATAACGTTCAGGCAGAACAATGGATAAAAGATAATGCAAAGAAAATTTACTATAGCCAATTCTTCTAATGCTATTCTTTGGTCTCTATAAGTTTGCTGTAATACTTTTAGCTGAATGAATTCTAATAAGTTCGTATTTGGAATTTTTTTACTAACATTTGTTAAGTCATTTACTTTAAATTTAAACTAAAGAACAGTACTCAATTCATGCAAAATGAAACAACATAATATGATATTATATACTACTATACTGTAATGTGCAGTATTAACCACATCGACGTCAATATGGATAAAATACATAGCTACTCATACACTTCGTATCCATCATGTATTTCAGTGTAATATCAATGCTATCACAATTTGAATATGCACCTCACATCCAAGGTAACTTTGACATGGATACATGTCATGTTGTGGCCAATTGGGAGGTTAAACCCCAACAGAATGATATCTGAAGTATGCAATTATTGGAATAATCAATGACTGAAATGTCATATAGTGATCTGTAAACTTAGATTTAAACCTTAGATTTGTAACAATCATTACCAAGCATACATTAGTTTAAGTAAGAGAACAAAGCACATTATGAGATCTTTCAGTAATGTCAATGTTTCAGTCATTTTCCTTGAATTTTTTTAAAAATTCAAGGATCATACTGATAACAATCACTGTTATTGTGATCAGTATGGTGAATGGTCAATTCTGCACTTTAGCCAGTTTTTAAGTGGGAAATTAATAGTTAAAAGGATTAGAAAACATTAAAACAATATTTGTGTTTACATATGTAAATTCATTTTGCATGCTTTTTAAATATTTAAATTAAAAATAAATAAATATGGATGATTATAAGTTGTGTGCATTGTATATATGTCAAAATACATTTAACTGCATTATAAATATTAAAAAAACACAACTGCCAATTAAATTAAAATAAAATGAAAAAATGTGTATAATGACTTACTCCATCCTTCCATAAGCCTAGTTGGGGAAAGTGGAACAGAACTTCGAAGATCCAAACTTTCAAGCTGCCTACCGAGTTTTAAAGTAAATGGATTAGGCCGTTGACCAGATAGAGGTGTTGAAGACAATGCTGGACTACTCATGCGTCGATCCTTTCTATCCCGCTGTGGAGTGCCTGGAATTTCTGGCAAAACAAAAACCAGCTTCTTTGGTTTTTTAGAAAAAGTTTTTCCATTATTAGAAATTCCTTTTCCATTATTCTGACTAGTTTGACAAGACTGTTTATCTTGCAAAGTTATTATTTTATTGTTGTCTCTAAAATGAGATTTCTGTGCAATAAATGTCAAGTCCAGTGACTGATGATAAGATTCCTGATAACTTTTACTGCTGCACAGTGATCCTCCTTTAAGTCCTTGCTTTGAAGTTAACTGATTTCCTACATTGATATTCTCATCTGAAGTAGAACAGGCAGATATTTTCTCTAACTTTTCACAGAGTTCTCTAGCATGTGCATCCCAACACTGAGAGGAATCATCTATTTCATAAACTGAATTCTGATTGGGATTTTGATTTTTTCCAAATGTTTTACACTGTTCTATTAATGAAAGTGAGGAGCTGTCTTCTACGGTAGCACTACTTGATTCTGAATGGTAAGTTTCTGTGGAATGTACTGAATGAGCAGAACAAATGGGTAATTCATTTTCTGGTTCAGAAGGAAATGGAACATTTGATGGTGGAATTACTCCAGTATTGTGTACAGTTACAGATCCTTCTATAGCATGTATAAGCTGTTCTGGTACACTGTGTTTTGTAACTGCTGTTTCTGATTTTTCAGATTCTAGAAAAACCCTAGATACCTGAAATCGATTTCTTGAAGAATTACTGGAATGAACTGGGATGGGCTTTGTTGCTGCAGGAAAAGATGCACTAGTTACCATTCCCACTGTTGTGGGGAAGACACTGCCAGCAGATAATGCTCTATGCAAGGGAACTTGAGTAGTTATAGGAGCTACATCATTGACAAATACAGGTTGATTTACATCAGGATCAGAATTATCTGTTGTATCTAAGTCAAGTGAAAAATCATCTGAATATAAGTAGCTTTCTTTAGTCCACTTAATATTCTCACTAGTTTCCTGTACCATTTCATTTTCATCACAGTTTCGTTTACAATACATTTCTATCTCTTGGAGTAGTCGCTGGTAATTATGGACTCCATCTGGGACATGCTGTTTGGCAGTAATAAGAAAACAAATTTAATTTTGATATTAAAACATATCAATAAAAAGAATCAATATTGCACAAAACATCTAACTTGTTTTTACACATACTACATTAATTATTCAATGGAGGTGTTCAAACATTTACAGCTATGAAAACAAGGTACTGTGCACTGCTATAAATGTTATGTAGATCCACTGCTGACTGTAATGAAGAAGCAACTCTAGTCAACTTAAGTCTAGAAAAGGTGTTTTTTGCTGCAGGTTTGTGAAAAGAAGGCTTCCAGTTCAGCTAAGTTTTTTGACTAATTAATTGTGGTTAAATTGCATGTTTATGTGAAGAGAGACACTGTAAAAGAGCAGTGAATGAGTAGTAAGAAAGTTTTGAAAAAGAGTTCTGGTAAATAAAAGTCATGTGTTTGTAGTATGTGGACTTGTTTGGTTTGTTTACAAAACCATCAAATTTGGAGCAGAGTATAGTAACTGGAAAAAAGAAAGATGGCAATGGCTTTATTTTTACAAGAGTTAAATTTTGATTTTAGTCATTTTGTGGAATGAGAGATGTGCTATATGTATTTGTTAGATTATAGATTTTTAATGAAGATGGAAGGCATGTGTGTACAAAGTGTTATTTGAATGCAGACTTGATGGGCAGTAACATATTGGTAACTGAAGGTGATAGTAGTGAGATGCAATGAGAAGAATGAGTATTCATCTGATAACAAAGAGAGAGAGAGAGACTGTAAAAGAGCAGTGAGTGAGTAGTAAGAAAGTTTTGAAAAAGTAAATGAGCGATCTGCTGAATGAAACAATCAATGGTAGTAAGAATGACGAAAGCGATACAAATGTAGTGAAATTAACACATACTATTTGGATTACAAGATCATAGGTTTTAATACACATTTATACAAAAATGTCTACTAGTTTTGCTAGTTGTAACTGACTAGCTTTGTCAAGACAAGAAGGTAAAAAACTACTAGTAAATACAAAAAAACAAAGAAATGCAGTAACGGTTAACAACAGTTAGACAAAATTGGAAGACTCGCATGACATGATACGCATGAAGAGTCAGTCATTTTTACAAAGTCGCTTTATATAATTTTTGGCGTAATGTAGCACCGGTAAACTTAATGAGTTCCACATATCCTTTAACATAACCCCTTGGTTTCGATTAAGGTTATATCCTGTTCGTAGGACTACTGCAGCTTCTTTAAAAGTTTGAAAACTGTAATTATAACTATAAACTTTATAACTGTAATATATTATATTACAGTTATAAAGATTATAATAGATTATAACTGTAATCCTCTTCTATATATGGCATGGAGCTGTTATCCCAATCTAATGCATGGTTTGAAGTTGAGAAATGATGTGCCAAGCCTGAGGTGTCTGTTCTGTTGTGATTGACATCTCCTACATGTTCCTTCTTTCTAATTTCTAGGCTTCTCGAAGTTTGGCCTATGTAGGATAGTCCACATGTGCATGGTATACTATAAACACCTGCATATTTGAAGAAAGCTATGTTGTCTTTAGGGGATCGTAACAACTGTCTAGTGGCTCGTCAGTTTAAAAACAACTCTGATGTTATAAAGCTTAATAATTCTAGCTATTTTAGTGGAGACTGAGCCAACATAGGGTAAGACAATGGATGAAACATACTGAGTTGCTATACGTTGTTGTTGTTGGGGATTGTTACTGTAGAGAATTTTATTGATTATGTTTTGAGGATAACCATTCTGTGATAGAGATTTAGATATAAGGGAAAGTTCTGTATGAACGTCTTCTTCTTCTGTGACTACATTTCAGGCTCTGTTTCTAAGCATATGTATAATTAGAAGAATAATGGAGATACCGTCCAGTTTCTGTGAGTTTTCTAAAAAGGGTAGTTGACGATTGTTTTCCAATTCCAATGTAAATTTGATTTTATGATGGAAAGAGTTAATTTTTTGAAGGAACTCATGTAAGCTGTCTATTTTTGTCCTTCCAGATAACGAACACATCATCAACATATCTCCACCAGACTGATGGTTTTGGGTTTATTTTAGCCAGAATGTTATTTTCAAATTTCTCCATGAACAGGTCTGCACATGGTGGTGACAGGGGGCTGCCCGTGGCTAAGCCTTCTAATTGTTGATAAACTATATTGTTAACTTTGAAGAAATTGGACTCGAGACAGTGATGGAATAGTTGCGAGATATCACCTGGAAAAAGTTCTTTTATAATCTCCATGACTTCTTCAACTGGTATGTTAGTAAACAAAGAGGTAACATCAAGACTTGCCAAAATGTCTGTGTTGGATAAATTGACGTTTTTAAGTTTCTCAACAAAGTGTTGAGAATTTTTTATATAAGAATCCGATTTTCTGATTTGTTTTTTTAATAGGTTTGGCTAGTAGATATGTTGGGAAGAATCTGCCATCTTTGATTGGGCGGAGTGGAACTTCATCTTTGTGTACTTTGGGTGCACCGTAAAGGTGAGGTGTTATAGGATGTAAATATTTTAGTTTTCTTTTTAACTCCTGAGGCCATCCGTCCATATTGTGAATCAGAAGATTGGTCTTGTTGTGGTTCTTCATGGTTGGATCCTTATCTAAAATTTTATATGTGGACTGATCAGATAGTAAAGTATTTATCTTCCTAACATAATCTTTGGTGTTCATAATGACTGTGGAGTTCCCTTTGTCTGCTTCAGTTACTATTATGTCCTTGTTTCTTTTTAAGTTCCAAATTGCCTTCCTATCTGAGGGAGTGGTATTCTGTTTTGGTGGTTTAGCTGTAGAGAGGATGATAGTACTTTAGAATCTAATTTCATTGGCTATTGTCTCTGGGAGTGGATAAAGACCTTTCTCAATATTACATATGAAGTCCATTTTTGGGATGTGGTTAGGAGCAATGGAAAAGTTAAAAACCCTTTTTTAGAATTTCGGATTCTTGTTTAGAAAGGTTGTAATCTGACAGGTTAAAAATAACTTTATCATCTGGGACAGTGGGTCTAGAAATGTATTTTTTCTTTTGGAGATCCTCAAATTTTTTTATTTGAGCTATTTTGCTAGACTGGAAAGTTTTATTATAACAATTGTGTATCATGTAGTATATAATATTCCACGGTGAGTATTCTATGTTATTTGAAATATCATCAAAACTGTTCCGGCATTTAAGGTCAATTTTATTTAATTCGTATCTGATATGTTGGATCCTCTCTCTAAGTAGTGCTAAAGAAGTTTTATAATATATTCGTTTGGCTTGTTTTGACCGAATATGTTCTTTGACAATTAGGAACTTGGGGATGATAGCATGTTGTCTACATTGTTTAAGGAAAGTAAGATGGTTCAGTAATTTTGCATTTATCTTTTTCTAGGCAACATACCTTGTGTTTCATATATCCATTTAGATTGTTCATGATGAAAGTTATATTTGGCCTTTTTTTAAGATTAACACATACTATTTGGATTACAAGACCATAGGTTTTAATACACATATATACAAAAACGTCTACTAGTTTTGCTAGCTGTAACTGACTAGCTTTATCAAGACGAGAAGGTAAAAAACTACTAGTAAATGCAAAAAAACAAAGGAATGCAGTAACGGTGAGCAACAGTTAGACAAAATTGGAAGACAAAATTTTAAGTTTCTCAACACTTTGTTGAGAAACTTAAAAAGTCAATTTATCTGACACAGACATTTTGGCAAGTCTTGATGTTACCTCTTTGTTTATTAACGTACCAGTTGAAGAAGTCATGGAGATTATAAAAGAACTTTTATAATCAGATTTTATAAAATTTGATTTTATAAAAGTGATATCTCACAACTATTCCATCACTGTCTCAAGTCTAATTTCTTCAAAGTTAACAATATAGTTTATCAACAATTGGAAGGCTTAGCCAATGGAAGCCCCCTGTCACCACCATGTGCAGACTTGTTCATGGAGAAATTGGAAAATTACATTCTAGCTAAAATAAATCCAAAACAATCAGTCTGATGGAGATATGTCAACAATGTGTTCATTATCTGGAAGGACAAAATAGACAGCTTACATGAGTTCCTCCAAAAAATTAACTCTTTCCATCATAAAATCAAATTTACATTGGAATTGGAAAACAATCATCAACTATCCTTTTTAGATGTACTAGTTAACAGAAAAGACAATGAACATATCAAACTTACACTATATAGAAAAAACACAGATACTGGATGGTATCTCCATTATTCTTCTAATAAATAAATAAATAAATTCCGTGTGATGATACAGCGTTCCTCCTTTATATGGGAGTTCATGGTGCCATCTAGTCCCCCCAAATTTTATCCGGGATCCGGAACCGGCATAGGCTGACAAATCAGACCTATGGCTGGGTCAGTATTCCTGACTGTAATCCGCGAGTGTGTACTCGGACTGGTTTGCCTGCTTGCGGGATGACAGGAATCGAACCTAGGATACTCCTTCCCCAGGCATATGGTTGCGAAGTGCAAAGCCACTAGGCTAACCATGGGGACATTCTTCTAATCATCACCATACACAGAAATGCAGCATTATACATATACTAAGAAACAGAGCCCGAAACAGAAGAAGACATTCGTACAGAACTTTCCCTTATATCTAAATCTATCACAGAATGGTTATCCTCAAAACATAATCAGTAAAATTCTCTACAGTAACAACCCCAAACAACAAAGTATAGCAACTCAGTACGTTTCATCCATCGTCTTATCCTATGTTGGCTCAGTTTCCACTAAAATAGCTAGAATTACGAAGCCTTATAACATCAGAGTTGTTTTTAAACCGACAAGTACAACTAGATAGTTGTTATGATTCCCTAAAGACAACGTAGCTTTCTTCAAATATGCAGATGTTTATAGCATACCATGCATGTGTGGACTATCCTACATAGGCCAAACTTCAAGAAGCCTAGAAATTAGAAAGAAGGAACATGTAGGAGATATCAATCACAACAGAATAGACACCTCAGGCTTGGCACATCATTTCTCAACTTCAAACCACACAATAGATTGTGATAATAGCTCCATGCCACACATAGAAGAGGATTACAGTTGTCGAACTTTTAAAGAAGCTGCAGTAGTCCTACGAACAGGATATAACCTTAATCGAAACCAAGGGGTTATATTAAAGGATATGTGGAAAAATCTGATTAACTCATTAAGTTTAGCGGAGCTAAATTATGCAAAAAATTATGTAATGCGACTTTGTAAAAATGACTGACTCTTCACTCTTAATGCATATCATGTCACGTGAGCCTTCCGATTTTGTCTAACTGTTGTTAACTGTTACTGCATCCCTTTGTTTTTTTTGCATTTACTAGTAGTTTTTTACCTTCTCGTCTTGACAAAGCTAGTCAGTTACAGCTAGCGAAAGTAGTAGACGTTTTTGTATATATGTGTATTGTTGTGTCCCAATTTATGATTATTATTCTATCTAGTGAAATTCTGCTTATCTATGTTCAACTATTATCTATGCACGAGATATCACCCCAAAATACAAATATTTAAGCTATTTCTCCCCTTGGGACATTTAGTTTGAGATATTAAATACAAAAACAAGGAGCAATTACTAAAATATGTCTGAATGTGAAACAGTATTGCAGTTGTGGCACTTTATCTCGTTTTTTTACACATTAATTTCCCGCATGATTAGGTTCGTATGTTTTTCAAGTGGTGCATTGGGCAGCAATTTCAGACAACTGTTTATCAATGAACAAAGGTTTATTAAACTCATTAGTATGGTACAATTCAATTCAATACCAAGAAAACATTTTACAAATTAACATTAGCTTATCACAAGTAATTTGGCTAATGATTCTATATGGGTATTGCGATCATGCCGCCATAACAAATTCAACTCATACAATCATATGTATAATCCCTGATCTAATTAACACATTAGTTAACCCTATATTAGTCTGAATATGCTATATGCTGTAGCACCTGGACATATGTGATCAACTCACTCTATTTAACTATTTAAAACTATGTAGATTAAATTATCTTTTCACTGTGTTAACAAATAACTTTGACATTTAAAACTTTCCTATACATTACAATACCCATCCATAAATCTCAGGACACATAATTACTTATATAATATTAATATTAACAAGCATACTCTCATTATAATCAGTCATGTACTAAAGTCCTAGTATAATTTTCCTTAGTCTCTTCAACAGTTCAGTAATAGAATAATGATTACAATTACAGATGATTTTCAGTTAACACGAGATTTTTTTACAGTACCTTTTTCTCTTGAGTTTTCTATATTGGCCTCTACCTTTTTCGGATTATTCTATCCTGGTATGATCTCTCTTATAATCTGTTACGCCTAAGTTCTTTTGGCATTAAACTGTGCTTACGCGATCTTAACTTTTCGTTCTTGAATTAAGGACACACTTTGAATCATCTATACAATGGCTGTGAAACTCATCACATGGACAATGACTTCTTTACAGATTTTCTTTTCACTGGACGATGAAACACATAGATAATACCTTCTTTCCTTTAGCTAAATGGCATTCCTCGTTTCTTACCATAGGAAATACGAAATTGAAATCCCGCCACTCAGGAAAACCACGTGAAAACCTATACGAAGGAGTTTGTGAAGAAACTATCTGGGAAAAAGGCTTTGTGTGTGTGTGGGGGGTTCTAACCCTTTTATACCTTGACCCCTAACGGCACCTTCTTTAATTTCTTTTCTCTGCCCCTTACTTGATTCGACTTCACCGACCAATTAGGGTGGCATTTTTCTGCCAAACATCCTTTGGTTGGAGAGCCCGTAACTCACACGTGACGATGTCTCAATTCGGGAATTGACCCAAGCGATAGTCTGTTGTTTTTCTTTTGCTAGCCTCTAAATTAATCCCCCTTCCAAATTTTCTAAGAATTTGCTTAATATTTTAATCTCTAGCCTCTCACATATAATTCCTTATGACTAATCCTTTCTGTCTTACTTAGCTAATTTTTTCTTTTATATTACAACTGTAATATATTCCTTCTTTTATTATTTAATTCAACAAACACTTTTTGATATATATTTATTTTACTTGGATGCAAGAATATTTTTCTTACTTTAAGTAATTTATGTATTAGCTCTTATACAGGGGTTTTATTTTATTTTCTCTTCATGTTATACCATGATAACTGAAAATTCCACATAGTGAAGGTATCAGGGTGTAACAGTATTAAAACCTATGGTCTTGTAATCCAAATAGTATGTGTTAATCTTAAAAAAAGGCCAAATATAACTTTCATCATGAATGTAGTGAAAGTCGCGAGTAGTGAATCTAGTGCACGTGGTAAATAAAATGGCAGGGTGTAGTAAGACAGAGGAAGATCGAAAAGATGGTAAAATGGTAGAAAAGATAGCATGAAAGATATGAACACAAGTGAGGATATTAGAAAATAATCGGTAAGGTTGAGGAATGAACTATAAGGTTTACATGTGCAAAGTGAGATAGGATAATTCGGGAAGAGACTGGTATTGGAGGTGTAAGAAGGAAAGTGACAGAGATGAATGATTGCAGTGGAACAGCAATCATTCATACAGCACTACACTACAGTAGTGTAGTGCTGTATGGGGATTCTGTAGTGAAAGATGTGAAAATGGAGTGTGTCAAAAGTATGTCTGAGGGGAGCAACAAGGAGGGGGCAGGTACAATAGATATTGTGTTGATTGTTTGGGTCTCCCAGAATGAGTCTTATGACTCCATGGAGATGCTCATGCAACAATAATAATAATAATAATGACTACTGTATATTATCGCGTATAATGCGAAAAATTTATGGTAAAAAATACTACTTAAAGTTAGGGGTTCGCATTATATACGGATCCTAAAAAAATAACATCTTATTAGACTTGCACACACACACACACAATATATACTACCTAATGCCTATGCAACCAAATCTACTTGACCCACTCGCATTCATCGACCGAGAGCGCATCGTATCTGTGCATAAAGCTACTTACATTACTGGCTTTATGCGCAGATATGATGCATGCTCGGTTGCTGAATGATAGAGCACAGTGAGATAGAGAGAGCACTGTTAGGTATATCGGTTTAACCACAGTTCATTTTAAATATTATTCGTTAAACAAACCTAGCTAGAAAATGAGTTAACAGAAACGTAAACGTTCATCTTTTGAAGCAGGATTTAAATTGCATGTCATGCAGTAGAAGAACATAATAACAGTGTTGCTATGAGAGAATTTGCTGTAGCAGAGAGTAATATTAGACTCTGGCATAAGCAAAAAGACAGTCTTGAAAAAATCCCCCAAACGAAACGTGCCCGTCGTGGAAATGTAGCATCCTTTCCAGAACTCGAAGAAGAGCTAAATGAATGGATTTTGACGCAACGACAAGATGGCATTATAGTAACAAGAAATGCAATTCATTTTCGAGCTCCACAACTCAAGAATGATAAATTCAAGGACACACCAGGTATTTCATCTTTTCTTGCTTTGCCTGGGTGGTGCAACAGATTTATGGAACGCAAAGCATTAACATTACGACACCGAGCAAAAATTGTGCAGAAGTTACCAAAGCAGCTTGAAGAAAAAGTGCAGTCCTTCCATAAATTTATCATAAAATTACGGAAGTGTCACGGATATGAACTTTCCCAAATTGGCAATATGGATGAGACGCCCATGTACTTTGATATGCCTGGGATCGAACAGTAAACTCAGTTGGTGAAAAGGGTGTCTTCATAAAAACAACAGGACATGAAAAAACGCATTTTACCGTTGTTCTAGCATGCATGGCAGATGGAACCAAATTAAAGCCGACAGTGATATTTAAAAGGAAGAAAATTCCGAAGCATATGAAATTTCCACCAAGTGTAATTGTTCGTGCCAATCAGAAAGGTTGGATGGATGAAGAAGGTGTACAACTGTGGCTGGATCAAGTATGGAACATACGTCCAGGTAGCTTATTACATCAACAAAGCATGCTAGTCTGGGATATTTTCCGCATTTAATGGAAGCAAGCAAAGAGAAAGCACGTGAGCTACGTACAGACCTAGCAGTCATACCAGGTGGTCTAACTTCCATTTTGCAGCTGCTTGATGTCAGCTTGAATAAGCTGTTTAAAGATCACTTACGTGAAAAATGGAGAGAATGGATGTCATCTGGTTTGGTGAAGATGACAAAGGGTGGGAATTTTCAGAAGCCTGAGATCACCCTAGTCATCAGCTGGGTTAAAGAAGCATGGGATTCGATACCATCGGAAATGATTCAACACTCATTTCTTAAATGTGGAATAAGTAATTCAATGGATGGATCCGAAGATCACGTCATATACGAAAGCGAGGATGATGGACAACAAAATGGAGAGCATGACGACGATGACGACAACTGCTACACTGATGACGCAATCCCTATAGATGAATTTATAAATGAAATGTTTGATGACTCAAAAGATGAAGAAGAATTTAAAGGATTTTGACATTTTGTTTTAAAATAAATATTTCTTTCGTTAATTCGTATTGTATTATTTACAATGTTATGGAACAAGATTAACAGATCACATTATACGTGGACATGGCATTTTAGGACTAGTTTTCAAACAAAATTTCCAGTTCGCATTATACATGATAATATACGGTAGTTCATGTCCTGAATGACAATCCAGCAAACACAGTTACTGATAGCTTTACCCTCTTCTCCAAATTTTCCCAAAACATTTCTGTATGCTTTAGAAAACTAGGATCATATGAAGAGGACTATGAACTGTATATACAAACAAATCTTATGAATACAAAGAGAATTATCATTATGGGCTATTTTAAATACGGGGATACAGACTGTAGAAAAGATAAAGAATTCAATTCAAGAGAAAAAGTTACAGAATTACTCATAGATACCTTAAGCAGCATACAATGGAAGGGATTCACAGTATAAGATCACTGGATATGGTAATCACCTGAGAATGTGTCCATAAATTAATTGCCATTATTTTTCCAACTATTGAAAGTGCTCATGCAGTCTGGACTTTGGAAATGACAATGTATGCAAAAGTTCTAAGAATGGACGTGTGGAATTACAAGGTAGACAATTATAATAAGCTGAGAAGACAGCTCACTGCCTTGCTTAAGAAACTGCATGGCAGAGGAATCAGGAGAACACAGAAAGTACACCAAAAGATGTTTCATGTGCAAGTGTAAAAAATGCAAGTCATGTGGAAAACAGGGAGAATGAAACAACTAGTATTAATGATGCAAGGCAAAATAGCGAATGTGGAAGGAGTGAATGATAGTGTGTGAAATATGAATTAGAGCATGAAAGAAGTGGAGATGAAGGTAATGTTGGATAATGAGGAATAAGAAGTGAAATAGTGCACCTACATGGCATCCTTCACAAAACAGTCACAGAGAAGGATGCTCCATAATTGCAGCATTCTTCTCTGTGACTTCAATGCGACTGGAGAAACGATTGTCATGTAGTACATCAGGAAGTAGAATGAAAGAAAAAGTGAATGAGAAAAAGTATGAAAGTGCAAGAAACTGAGTAAGGAGAATTATGGAGGTTCAATGATAAGAGGTGTACTTAATGAGAAAGTGACAAAAGCATGTTTCCCAGATATGAAGATTAAGGATGTTAATGAAGCTATAGTTTGCAGAGGGAAGAAGTGAAAGAATTGATTGTTTTGGCTGGTACAAATGATTTGAAAGGTGAGAAATATATAGTCAGAGAAGATATGAAAGAGTTGCTGATAGAAATGAAAAAGAAAAGCAAGAAGGTAAGGTCTGCTGCATTACAAGAGTGAATTGAGAAGGACCATGATTACAAATGACTGAATGAGAAGATTGTGCAGGAGGAATGGTTTGCAGTTTATAGATGTATGGAATGAATTTGATGGACCAAAGGACTTGTATATGCCTGATAGACTGCACTGAAATAGATTTGGAGGTGGATGTTTGAGGGGAGAGAGATAGAGAGAGAGAGTATTGTTCACTGAGAGACTGGTAGTACAAACTCAGGGAAACTAGACATTTAGGGGGGGGTATGCAGTCAAGTGTGGGTTCAGCCACCCACAAGATAAATCAATGTGTATATCAAAATGATTATGCGATGGGACATGCAATTATAGGGAAAGATTTTAAGGGGAGAATATTCAGTTGTTTGCTGATCATGCAGAACTGGAGAGGGCACTAGTTGATGAAGGTGATGTAGATATCCTGTAAGATGATTTAAATAAATTAGCATTGTGGACAAAGGATAATGATTGTGAATTTAATGTTGCAAAATATAAGGTTATGCACTTCAGGTTGGTCATGGTCTATCATATTGATGGTACTGGATTGCAGGAAACTGATAACACAAGGGACCTGGGGATAATTGTGGATAGAGAGTTGAAGTTCAGAGGGCATATTGCAAAAGTTGGTAAAATAGCTCACAGGATTACTTGGACGTGGAAAAACAAGCTAACAAGTAAAGATAATGAAGTTATCACTCCTCTTGGTAAGGCAGTTTGGTTGTATCTTGACCAAATCCATTTAATTCTTCTAGCTCCACAAATGCAGTCAGATGTTTGAAGAAGCAACATCTAATTGCATTTGTGGAGCTAGAAGAATTAAATGGATGAATAAGAGTCAGGGAAACTACATCATCAAGGGAGGAATGGGAAAAATGTGTGTGAAAGTTCAGCTATGTTATGCAAACGTGATAAAGATATGAATGTCTTCAAACATGGTTATGTATTACAAGGGGTGAAAAAATATGCTTTGGGTTCAGACCTTTTAAGATGTCTGAGGAGGGAAAAGAGAAAATTCTAGAACAAGACCAAATAGATTGCATATCTAATTATAAGAATAGGCTAGGTGGTAATTTATTATTATGTCTATACACAAATGCCAAGAGCATTAGAAACAAAGGGGTTGAGTTCGTTGCGTTATTGAATACAATGTGGCCTAAGATTGTTGGCATTAGTGAAACCTGGCTATCAGAATCAGATATGGTAAGTGGGATCAAGTGGAATGGGTATACTATTTTTAGGAATGACAGAAGAAATAGGAGAGGAGGAGGAGTGCTACTAATGATATCAGATGACTTAGAAACACAAGAAAACAGTGATGGTAACAATGTCCTATGTAGCGGTGAGTTTGAGTCTATCTGGCATGAAGTGGAGGTTAAGAGAATGAAATACATGGTGGGGTGTTGTCCTGGCGGCTCAGTTGCAGGAGATGAAGAAATGCATCGCCAAATTAGCCTTATGGGTGCCAAATGAATGATCATTAAGGATGACTTTAATTTTCCAAACACTGATTGGGTAGAAGAGAAATTTCATTATAAGAAAGAAGAGGAATTTATTGAATTGTTACGACAACTCTCTTAAGCAGCATGTGAAAGAAAGAACTCGAGATCAAAGAGTGTTGGATTTGCTCATAGCATCAGAAGGGGTCTCTGTCAAGAATATGGCTATTTTACCACCAATTGGTGACAGTGATCATGCTGTACTTTCACCAATTGGTGGTAAAACACAATCTAATTGAATTGATGCTTGAATTAACACAGGTTACATGCTGAATTACAAAGCTGGAAATTATGATCAAATTAGGAGAATACTATCTCTGGTCCCATGATATCAGTTACTGAATGGGAAAAATGTCAGCAATGCATGGGAATCTTTGAAAGAGTGCTTAAATGAGGCAGTATCTGAATATCCCTAGTGTTTGAAGAATAAATAGGTTGGGAGTGAAATGGATGTGCAACCTTATTAAGCAAGAGATCCACAAGAAGAAGATCATGTGGAAAGAATATCATGAAAATAAGAGTGAGAGAAGTTATATAAAGTTATAAAGCTCAGGCCAGAAAAGTAACGAGTATTGTGCAGAAAGCTAAATCAGAGTATGAAAAGAAATTGGCCATACAATCTAAAGGCAATCCAAAAGAATTTTATCATTATGCTGCAAGCAAAAGAATGAATGTGGAAGAATAACTTTATTGAATGCAGATGGTACTTGGGTGTCAAAAGCTAATGAGATTGTTCAGTTAAAGAGTGCTCACTTTGCTAAGATATATCAACCAGGTGTATGTAACATGGTGCTCAGTGCTACTGCTACATTGGATGAAGAGTTAGAGGTTCATGAAAACGAAGTTGAAGAGCTGTTGCATAACCTGGATAAGAATTTGTCTACAGGGACAGATGGAATATCAGCCTCTGTGATAAAAGAATGTTCAGCCGAATTGGCTAGGCCTTTCACATGTTTGTATAACTCGAGTCTCAGCTCAAGAATGATACCACAGGAATGTATGATTGTTCCATTGTACAAGGGCGGTGCAAAAACTGATGTGTCTAACTACTGACCTATCAGTATCTCTGGTGTGGTAGTGAAGATTTTAGAGAAGTTGGTAAGAACTTGCATACAGAAATGAGTAGACAAACAAGCTATACTTTGCAAGGAGTAGCATGGATTTACTGAAGGAAGATCATCTTTTAGCAATTTGCTGATATTTTATAACAATGTTACGGCCGAGTTGGATAAAAGGAATGGATACACTATAAAAATGTTGGATTTTTCTAAGGCATTTGATAGGATACCACACAAAAGGCTGTTGCATAAACTGGAGAATATGGGATTGGAATATAAACTCTTGACTTGGATCAGGGGATGGTTGACAGACAGAAAAAAAAAGTGGTATACAGTGGGTGTGAATCTGCCAGATTTAAGATAACCAGTGATGTACCTCAGAGTTCAGTCCTTGGACCATTATTGTTCAATCTATACATTAATTACATCAAGCAGGGTCTATCATCAGATTTCCAATTGTTTGCTGATGATGTGAAGATAGGCAGGGAAATCAGGGATGATACTGATATTCAGCAATTACAAAATGATTTGAGTAGACTGGAAATCTGGGCAAACGAAAATGGCTATCAGTTTAATGTTAGTAAGTGTAAAGTTATGCACTTTTGCATGATTAAAGTTCCAGCAGCATATTATATTAGTGGAGTCATGCCAAGAAACTGAGGAGGCAAGGGATCTTGGATATTGGTGGATAGGAATTTGCAGTTCAAAGGTCACATAGCAAAAGTTGCAAAAAAACTCAGAGGATAATTGCAATGTTGAAGCGAACCTTGACATGTATGGATAAAGAAGTCATTTTGCCTCTTTATAAGGGTTTGATAAGATATCACACCTAGATTATTGTGTGCAGATTTGGTCTCCCGGATTCCAAGGGAATAAAGAAGCTGTGGAAAGGGTGAAAAGAAGAGTTACAAAGATTATATATGGATTATGGGATTTAGATTATGAGGACAGATTGCAAGTATGTGGATTGCAGACTCTGGTTAACAGGAGAAAGAGTGGTGATATGATAGAGGTTTATTATGAACTTTTGAATGGGTGTTACAGGATATCATCAGATGAAATTTTTCATTATATGGAAGGTGAAGAGAGAACACAGGGACATCCATGGAAGTTCAATTTATTTGCAGTCAAGAAAGGGGTAAGAGGTAGGTTTTTCTCCCAGAGAGCAGTGAGTGAGTGGAATAGTTTGCCTTTAGGGGTAGTGAATTCATCCAGTGTGAATGAATTTAAGGGAAGGTATGACAGCTGGTTTGGGTGATTCATAGCCTCCCTCAATGAGTCCTTGACTCCCTGGAGGTCTCAGATAATAATAATACATTAAAAGAATCTGGATTCTATATCATGAAGAGACTGATGACGAGACTCAGGAAATGCATAAATGAGTGGCCAAGAAAGGAAGGCCACATCAGATTATGAAAAGAAGTTAGCTGACTAGGTGTAAGGAAATCCAAGAGAATTTTATCACTATGTAGGAAGAAAGAGGAAGAGTAATTATGGAGGAATATCCTAAGTGAATGCAGATGGCAGGAAGTGGTAATAAGTTGTAAATGAAATAAGTTGTAAATGAAATTTCACTGTAATATACTTTTGTTCAAATGTAATAACCTGACATTGTTACAACACCATTCACATATCTGTGAAACTTAATTGTTTAAGAGATTCTACTTTCAGTGTTATTCTTTCCCAGTTTATTTGTCTTATGCCAAATCTTTACTTTCATTTTTCTAGCCTCTATTATCAAACTACCTGTCCCTTTTTAACACTTGATTTAGACTTTCTGAAGATTCATGAAGTAGCTTTTGACCTAATCCCCCTCCCAACACATTTCTGAACTTTTCCATGTTTTAAATTTAAGCATTTAACTGCTTCATCATATTCTGTTTTTCTTTTAGAACATAGAGAATCCATTTCAGAATTATTTATGTCCAATCTATCTAACCATAAAACTTTGAATTTATTGCACTAATCAAAATGAAATGTGTATTATAACCAACACAAAAAGATGCCTGTTTGTGATTAAATATCATACTTGATATTCAGATTAATGTTCTATCAACTAATTCTGTGGAAGCTCACTTCACCATGAAACATGAAGGTCTAGTCCAATAGTAAATACTCGTACTTTCACTTATCCCAATAATATATACACACACACACACACACACACATACAGGTATCCCTTGCTTAACACGGATTTGATTGTCGCGGCGAAATTAATTGCGGCAATCCCTTGATATACGCGGCAAGAGTTTTGATTAATGCACCTTTAAATTTATCACGCAAAATCATGCTCACGCCACGAGGCTAGCAGCCTCCTGGTCATCCAAATTCTCTTAATGATCTGAGTGAGAATGTGAAAGTTTTATTTTTCCCACCAAATACAACATCATTGTTACAACCTATGGACATGGGAGTCATTGCAACTTTCAAAGCCTATTTTCTTAAAAAGACATTCTCAAAGGCAGTTAAAACAACAACAGGTGAAAAGCATGAAAATCACGCCACGAGGCTGAGTGCTAGCATTATGAGTGGGTGCATTACAAGCTCCAGTTGTTCTGCTGTACGTATTTACAAATTACGTTCTTCATAAATTTTACAGCCCATTGATCATGTCGAAGAATAAGAGCAATCCCACAACCAGGTCATTAAATGAAAAAAAGAAGAGGAAGGTAATTACCTCAGATACAAAACTTGATATAATTAAAAGATTTAAATGCAGAGAAAGTAAAAGTAAGATCGGATGCGAATTTGGTTTTACCAAGTCTACAATATGGACTATTTTATCCAAAGCTGATGAGCATTGTGAGCAAGGTAAAGTGGCACTACATCTGGAAGCATGCAATGCACACATAACTGGAATGCTATAATGGTTGAAATGGAATCTGTTGATTTTTTGACTAAAAGACTGCAATCAAAAGAGAATTCCAATTAGTGCCTATAATATCATGGACAAAGCTCTAAGCCTGTTTTCAAGACTTAAAGAGACTAAATATAAAGAAGACAATTCAAAATTTGCAGCTAGCAAAGGCTGGCTTGAAAATTTTAAATCTAGAGCTGGACTAAAGAATGTGAAAATAACAGGTGAAGCTGCAAGTGCCAATGAAGATGCTACATCCACATTACCTGCTGAGCTGCAAAAAATTATCGAAGAAAATTATTACGATTACCGCCAAATTTTCAGTGTAGATGAAACTGGACTCAATTGGAAAAAAATGCCATCTAGAACTTTTATAGCAAAAAAAGAAGAAGCGCAGCCTGGCTATATAAAGTATCAAAAGATCGCTTAACTGTTATGCTTGGAGAGAATGCTAATAGAGATTTTAAATTGAAGCCGCTGTCTATTGAACTCAGAACCCAAGAGCTTTAAAAGGATGTAACAAGAACTCTTTACCTGTAATTTGGTGGGCGAATCAGAAGGCTTGGGTTAACCAAAGTCTATTCGAAGATTGGTTTAAGTCTTATTTTTGCCAGGCAATTGAAACTTATTGCAAGAAAAATAACTTAGCTTTCAAAGCTCTTTTGCTTTTAGACAATGTACCTGGTCATCCAAATTCTCTTAATCTTCTGTGCGAGAATGTGAAAGTTTTATTTTTCCAACCAAATACGACATCATTGCTACAACCCATGGACATGGGTTGTAGCAATGATGACGTCATTGCAACTTTCAAAGCCTATTTTCTTAAAAAGACATTCTCAAAGGCAGTAGAAACAACAACAACAACAGGAGAAAATGCGATTACGCTCCACGAATTTTGGAAAAAAATTTAACATTAAACACACAATTGAGAACATTTGTAACTCGTGGGAGCAATTGTCTTCTAGTTACATGAAAGCTGTTTGGAAAAACCTTCTGCCAGAATGCGCTAATGACTGGTTGTTTTCAAAATCCTGTGAACAATGGTCAACTTTTTACCATTGATTATTAGATTTGATTAACGTGGTTTTGATATACGTAGTAACATCAAGGGATTAATTAACCACATTAATTGAGGGATACCTGTATATATTTTTCTATTCTGCAGAAGTTTGATAGTCCTAAATTGCTTGTTTAAATACCTATGTACCCAATTTCTATGTACTGCAATATTGTTAAACTTCAACTATTTTTCTTAAATATTTGGGATACTAAAGTCATCATCGCCATCATTATCAAATTGTGATTTTAATTATGACAGTATAGATTAGAATGAAGAAATAACATTTGGGAATCAGGAAAATGAATTGGAGTTCTTGTGAGACAACTATCTTAGGCAGTATGTAAAGGAGAGCACACAGGGATTGAAAGTTTTAGATCTGATCATTTCATCAGAGGATGTGATTATGAGTAGGATTTCATACTTCCCTCCAGTTGGTAAGATTGATCATGAAGTGATCACCTGGGTTGTGGCTAGCCACATGAAGCCTTCTGTGAAGAAAGGATATGTGCAGAATTACAAGGCTGGTGGCTATGAAAAGTTTAGGAGACAGCTTGGAATGAGGTGTTAAGCAGGAGGGAGATAAATGCTGCATGGGAACTGACCAAAAGATATTTAACAACATGCGAGTGTATTCCGAAGGTCAAAAGATTGAATAAAGTAGGTGTCAAATGGATGAATAAAGGGATTAAGCATGAAATTTAGAAGATGAGGAGGATACTGTGAGGGCAGCACAAGATGAATAAAAGATAGCAATTAATTGCATGAGGGGTATAAAGAGCAGGCCAGGAAAGTGACTGGTAGGAACAGCAAAACTACAGTATGAGCAGAAATTAGCAAACCAGGCTAAGAAAAACTCTAGAGTTTTTCAGATATGTAGCAAGTGGAAGGAAGAATGAACGATGGTGTTAATGGATAGCTTATTTTTTTGTATTATAATAATTAGAGATTTAGGTAGTTCTGATATAAACAGTTCCTTGTTTAGAAGAGAATCTGTAGAACATATTTTATGAACTGTGTAGACCAAAGATCTGATTACACCATATTTCTAACAAGGGTGATGATGTGAGTTAGAATCAATGTATTTACCAGTATGAGTTGGTTTTCTATATAATGAGAACTGTAGACTACTATTTGGTTGACTTAGAATGAGAACATCTAGAAAAAGGAAGACAATTGTTATCATCTACTTCTAGAGTAAATCTGATTCTTGGGTTTACTGAATTATTTATTTATTTATTATTAGAACTACATTTATCTCTAATGGTTATAATACAAAACTATTGATAAAAGAATCAATAATTATGGCCATCATCTTAACCTGCCTCAAGAAGAAATTACCAGAATTTGTATTCCATATGTTACAGGATCTTCAGAAAAAATATCATTACTACCTTTGACAGATTTACTGTTCCATCCAGTTTGCAAATTTAATACCTTCCTTACTCTCCTAAAGACAAATATCCTCCTTTTTCTTATCCTGGAGTTTATAGAATTTCCTGCTCTTGAAGCTTATGCCATTATGAAAAGACTGGTTTCTGCACAAATACATCTTGTGAAGAACATCAGGAATACATTTTACTTCAAGAACCCAACAAATCCAGTTTAGCAAGCCATGCATTATCTACAAAACACAAGATTCAGTGGAACAAAACCAAAGTGTTATGCAAAAGTTATTTTCTTTTCAAAAGACTGTACAAAGAAAGCTATGAAGCACACATTTACAATGCAAACCTGTAATTTTTATACTGACTGATGCTCACCATTCATGTGTTCCTGAATTTGTAATTAATTTATTGTTTATACTAGGGGGGGGGACTATGCCTCCCTGGGACCTACGGCACCCAACCCCCAGTGTTCCAGACTGGTAGGCAGATTCTCCTTGAATTCTGATGACTGGAATTTTGAAGATTCGACACACAGGGTAAGCCACAGGGTAAACCCCTGAGTGTCGAGTCTTCAAAAGGGGACTCCCCCCCCCAGTGCCTATGGTGCCCAAACCCTCGAATTCCAGACTGGTAGGTCAGTTCTCCTTGAATTCTGATGACTCGACACTCAGTTTCAAAACGTTTCAAAAAACGTGACATAAAAAGGCTTATCATTTTATATATATATAGGGTAGATTTAAAAATAATTTATCAACTACTGTATCTGCAGGGGCATTTTTTGGGAAAAAAATTATGCCTTTTTGAAAATAATTATATCTTATCATACATTGGTCGAAGACAATTTCAGGGAATTTTGGTGTAAAACAATTATGTATCAAGGAAAAAATGTAGGATTAACAATACTTTTTGCACCTTTGACATCTACTGTTTTGTTTGAAGGCACATCAAATGTCATTGGTACTGCATCTATATTTCCTATTTGTGATAGTTCAAAGTTCCCTTGTTTTCAAGCATTAATGATATACTTATGAAAGTCAATCACTTTTTATTTTCATATTCATCTGGCATCTTTTGTGATATTTTTGTTCGCATACATAGGTTATTTCTTTTCATAATTCTATAGCACCATGATGTTGAACTTGTAAATTCAATGATACGTCTGTCTGTTTCCATTCGTTTTTGAATGGTGAATAATCATTTTTGTTGATACTAAAATACCAAATTTTCTGTTGTCAAATACCCACAGTTTTAATTCTTCCTCAAGTTCTGGCCATTTTACAATTCCATTATGGAGATCATGTTTATTACATTTAGTCTCTTTTAAGTCCTGTTCTCATTTTTTCCAAGTTCGTATCATTTTTTTGATTGGTGGCAGCCCAAAATATTGTGCTGCTTCTCTATTGCCATTTTCCTTTGAATATGCAATGATGTCATGTTTGAGAGCAATATTATAGCAATGTCTATGTTGCTTTTAAGCCATAGGTTAATAATAAAAATAATCTTTTTTGAAAAACACTAGAATATCACTAATTCTATTGCACTTGAAAGACTATTGCATGTGTGACTTGTCAATTGTCATTGTTTGCACAAGTGCAAGATGTTGCTGAGTGGCAGACTGACAACTGTCAAACATCATATGCTGGTTTTAAATTAAACCGGATGCATTAATTTCCATTTCACTATATGGAACATATCCATTGTCTTGTTTAATACTTATAGTTATCTATATTTTATATTTCTTACATATTTTAACTCAAAATCACATATGACAAACAGGTGAGATTTTAAATGAAATTTTAACTTTTTTTGGCATACAAGACATACCCAACCCGGATTTGGGACAAATTTTCAGAGGAAAAAAAAATAGTGTATTTTATATGGCAGCAAATATGTTAAATTATTTTATTGTAATTTATTTTGGATAACTATTAATGCAGATGGAGCAATAGTGCACATATTCCAGTGAATTGCTGTTCTCTTTTTCTCTGTTTCCATATAATTGTATTGATAATGGTTATGAAACTTAATCGAAAATTTTACAAATAAAGACATTTAAATTAATGTAAGTGATTCCATTATTAATATGTTGTGATGAATTCTTCCTCTTACATCTCAATTTTTAAAACAAGACTAGTGAGTTGTATTAGTGACTGGCAGTTAGATAGGTATCTGAGTTGTATATAGGGTGCAGTATCCTTAAAGAGGAAAGTCACTAGTGGTGTGTCACAGGGCCATTGTTGTTCAATTTGTATATTAATGATATTGGGACAGGCTTAACTGGTGATATGCAACTCTCTGCAGACGATGCAAAATTGGGCAAGGGGGGGGGAGAGTAATGCAGAGTAAGAAAATGTTATGGCCATACGGAAGAACCTAAATAAATTGTATGAACTGCCAGTTCAATGTTGCAAAGTGTAAGGTTTTGAAATTTGGTGAAAAGTATACATTTGTTGGGGGGGGGGATTTAAAAGGAGTTAGAAGAGATGAGAGATCTGGGAGTGGTGGAGAAAGACCTGAAGTTGAGGGGCCATATTGCACAAGTTGTGAAGTCATCACATCAGATAATGGCAATGATGCAGGGACCCTTGACGTGCAGAAATAAAAAGGTTATGATTCCATTGCATATGGCCATGATCAAGTCTCATATGGATTATTGTGCACAGATTTGGTCATCAAATTTTCATGGCGACAAGGATATGTTAGAAAGGGATCAGAGAAGACTCACAAAGATGGGCAGTGGCCTTTGGAATATGGAATATGAAGACAGACTGAAAGAATGTAAATTGCAAAGCCTTGTGAATAAGAGGAGTTTTATTTTGCCCACTCTGTCAGCCTATTTATATCATCCTGTAAGCTCTCTATGTCACCTTGATTAACTATTACTCTACCCAACTTTGCAACATCAGCAAACAACTGAATCTCCCTTCAAATTATTTCTGAAAGAATGTAAATTGCAAAGCCTTGGGAATAAGAGGAGTTTTGTTTTGCCCACTCTGTCAGCCTATTTATATCATTCTGTAAGCTCTCTATGTCACCTTGATTAACTATTACTCTACCCAACTTTGCAACATCAGCAAACAACTGAATCTCCCTTCAAATTATTTCTGAAAGAATTAAATTGAAAAGCTTGTGAATAAGAGGAGTTTTGTTTTGCCCATACTGTCAGCCTATTTATATCATCCTGTAAGCTCTCTACGTCACCTTGATTAACTATTACTCTACCCAACTTTGCAACATCAGCAAACTGAATCTCCCTTCAAATTATTTCCTATATCATTTATGTACAAATTAAACAGCAGTAGTCCAAGCACAGAGTCCTGAGGCAAAACACTACTTGTCTGCCTTCTCCTGGATCGTGCTTGTCCGTACTACTTTTTGATATCTGTTCATCAGCTACCCTTTTATCCATATCATCAGTTTCCTATCCATCCCCCATTTGTTGCTGTTTGCATAACAGATAACGTCTGTATTAATTTACCAAAAATCTGGGAGAGAGTCATTTTAAGATCAAATTAATACTCATTAACTCTCTCTCTTATCTGATAACAGATGGTGTCAATTAGCACTTTAGTTCCTTATGTCCATTACAGTTTTAAAACTGGTCCCACTGTGAATAAACTGTTGCTGTTTGAGTACTGTGACAAACTGTTTTTGTAATCTAAAGATGCTGAGTATAATGCCAGCGAAATATCAGCAAATTAGTTAAATAAATATTCATTTTTTCTTATTATTCTTATGTTGTGAATTAAAACTGTTAAATAAACTAATACTAATACTGGATTCTATTCATTTGCATCAACTGATTCTATTCATTTTTAGCAAATCAACCTTCCCTTTTCATATGCTCTCTCTCGTCAACTCTGACCTCTTCAACTCTCTCTCTCTAAAGCTTGACTTTCTGCAGTCAAAATACCTCAATAGTGAGGTCATCCTTCTTGGGAGACTTCAATGTCCACAACTCATATTGGCTCCCCTTCTCCAGTTTCACCGATCAAGCAGGCAGGGATGCTGAGGTGTCTACCATCAGAAATTACCTATCTCAGATCATCAATCTTCCTACCAGAATACCTGATAACCTCTCCAATTTGCCAACACACTTGGACTTCTTCCTAACAAGCTCCAATTCCAGGTATACTGTGGTTGTCAGTTCTCCTCTTGGTAACTCGGATCACAACCTCATACTAGTTTCTTTTGCCATAGAACACCCTGCACCTACAGTTCACAGCCTCAAGTCCTTTGGCACTACAAGGGTGCCAACTGGGAGGACCTCCGTGACTTCTATTCGTCCTTCCCATGGTCTAGCTACTGCTCAGACCGATTAACAGAAATCATCCTCACAGGAATGGCTTTCATCTCTTATTCCACTCGAAAATCTCAGCTACCATCCAAGCCTTGATTTTCAAAAAAGTGTGCTGATGCTATAAAAGAAAAAGCCTCTGTTAACCATGAATGGTAAGCAGTATGGTAAAAGACCAAAACTCCAGCTGCCCACTCTGCAGCTCACAAAAGTTGTAAAAGAATCATCACTAAAAGTCAGACTTTGAAAGGGCCAAATGCTCCAAACTCACCTCCTGTCCAAACAGCAGTCACTCCTTCTGGTCCCTTGCCATGGCCACTGGGCGCAACTTCTGGCCACCCTGGTTACCACAACTCACATTCAGATGGTACTGTAGTTACCTCACCTAAAGACAAGGCCAACTTACTGGCATCACTCTTCTCTCCCAATTCCTGCATTGATGACCTGGGCAAAGTTCCCTCCACCAAGAATGGCTCATTTCATGTCTCCCATGATCTTACAACAAAATGAAATTCAATGAATCCTTAATAACCTGAACACAAACAAGGTATCTCGTCCTGATAGTATCCCACCTATTGTGTTAAAAAATTGTGCCCCAGAACTGTAACTTCTTCAATCTAGTCTATTCAACTAGCATCTACCCTACAACATGGAAATAGGTTCACATCCAGCCCATTCCAAAAGTTAACCAACGAGCTACCATCCAATTGCTCTCACTTCTGTTTTCTCTAAAATTATGGAGAAGGTCATCAACAACCAACTCTTGAACTACCTTGAGACATACCAACTAATCAGTGACCAGCAATATGGATTCTGCCACTTGCAATTCTACAGCTGATTTTCTTGCTTTCACCACCCATCTCTGGACTCAAACCATGGAAAAATTTGAAAAAACTCACATGGTTCCCTCAACATTTCAAAGGCATTTGATCAGGTTTGGCATAGAAGCCTACTTAGAAAACTGCCATCCTTTTCTGCCTTCTACACTCTGCAACTGGATTGCCAACTTTCTCACTGGTCGCTCACTATGTGTCATGGCTGATAGTTTACTCTCCTCAGATTTCCCCACTAATGCAAGAGTACCCCAGATTTCTGTTCTTTCACCCACTCACTTCCTGTTGTATATAAATAATCTGCTCTCTCAGACTTCCATTCTATCCTTAGCTTTGCCGATGATAGTACACTCCATTCCTCCTACCACAACCAGTGACCTGAACTTAGATCTCCTAGCTATATCCCAGTGGGCCAAGGACGACCTTGTAAACTTCAATGCCACCAAAATTCAGTCCTGTCTGATCACTCAGAAGAAAGAGCTCACAACCCTATCCCTTACCTTCAGTAACACCGAGATATCCAAACATGATCAGATTTCTCTTCTTGGACTGACCTGAACCTCCGATCTTTCCTGGCACAACCACATTTCAACTATAGTTTCTGCAGTTACCAAAAACTTGTGTACTTTTTTGCACATGACACTATTTAACATCTTCACATCTGCTAACTGTATACAAATCCTAAATCTGCCCAGCAATGGAATATTGCTCTCATGTTTTGGGTGGCACACCAAAATCCTCTCTAATATTGCTTGCTCGATTCTATCCAGAAGAGGGCAATCCAGATAATTAATGATCCCTCTCTCTTACATACCCACTTCAATCCCTCTCTTACATATGTTCAGTTTCTGCCTTGCCTCTTCTACAGATACTTTCATGGACAGCGCTCTGCTGAATTGGCCACTATTATTTCTCCACTCTCCTCCAAAATCATTAAAACAACACCCACTGCTAACCACCCTTTTTCACCAAGCCAACTTCACTGCCTCCTCTTTCATTCCTTCTACTTCTGTCCTTTGGAACAGCCTCTCCTACCCTGCCTTCCCCAAAGATTACAACCCTCAGCTGTTCAAGCAAAATGAGAACAGATTCCGCCTTTCTTCTGTTCCTCTTGCCCACATACAACACTAATGTGCAATAAGTCTTCTGACCTTTCATGTTTGAATTAGATATAAAAAAGTGAATATCGCCATTAAGATTCTCACTCTTTAACATGTTCACGTCAGGATGTGTTTCACAGGTTTATTGTACCCTTGGGAATTCTCATTACCAATTGTGTGTTGCTTCTGCATCGGGTGGGCAGGCTCACTCACGCAAAGTTTTACGTGACGTTAGTTACAACTCTTTCTGCAGAATTTCATTTGAAGTTAGCATTTGTGATCTACTTAATGACATCGAAAATTTCAAATGCAATCATACAAGCACTTTTTCATGTAATTGAAAATTTAGACAAATATTACGACGTTTTAAGTTAGATATTGTGTTTGGCAGTACAACAACTAGTTTTGCTCGAGTCTATGCAGCACAGTTTCTGTGGGAGGGAACACGTGTCTCATTAGTTAGTGCTGTTTTTATCTCAGTTGTCACTAACTGCACTATCATCATCATCAAATTCCTGCCATGTACCCTCAAGGAGTGTACAGGATATGATAGTACTACATGAAAAAATTACATCATTACTAACTTCCTATCTACAATTTTCCTCCAAATCAGTCTGTTACTTGTCAAGACTCCAACATTCTCAGATCTTATATTTCTATCGTCTAAGGCACTTTGTACCATATCAATCCACCTATATCTTGGTCTTCCTCTGGGTCGTTTTGCTGCCAACCTGGCAGAGAACACTTGTTTTGTTAATCTTTCTTTGCCCATTCTGTTTAAGTCACTATACCACCTGAGATTAGTTCTGCTAACGCATTCCTGGATGCTGACAATGTCAAGTTCTTTCCTAATATCCTCATTTTTAATATGATATTGCCATTGATGCCATCTGTTCACGCCTATAATCTTTCTCAGCGGTCTCTAGTCTTTGGTCAAGTGTTTTACTTCTGATTCAGCTCTCAGATCCATAAGTTAAAACTGGTTTAAACACTGTCTTGTATATAGCTAATTTAGTGTTCAAACTAATTTCTCTCTTATTCCATATGAATTTATTCAATTGACTTCCCACCATACCAGCTTTGTTGATTCTGTTGTCTATTTCTTTATTTAATTTACCATCTTCAGTAAAAATCGTGCCTAAGTAGCTGAAATGTTTCACTTGTTCCACAGGTTCTCCATTCACAACACAGTTGACATTTTCAATGATTCTGTCTATTTTCATCATCTTTGTCTTTTTATTGCTGACCTTCATACCATATCTATTACAACAGTTATTCAATTTAGTCAGAGAATCTTGCAGACTTGCAGCGGATTTATTTAGAAGTATAACATCATCTGCATAAAGCAAAGAGCTGAGATTAACATCTCCAATTTTGATATCATGTTTAATACCACTTTCCTTCATAATGTGATCCATATAGATAATGAATAAGAGAGGGGATAATGTACATCCATGTCTCACACCAGATTTAACATTAAACCATCTTCCTGTACTTCCTTCAAATCTAACTGCTGACTTACAACTCAAATAAAGACTAAGTATTGCTTGATATAATGCCCCATTGACACCATATAACTGTAGCATATTGAATAGCTTCTCTCTTGGCACCATGTCATATGCCATTTCCAAATCGACAAAACTTAAATACAGATCTTTGTTATATTCTCATGCTTTCTTCACTATTTGTCATAAAGTGAAGATCTGATTCTGACAGCCTCTATTTGGCCTGAATCCAGCTTGTTCTTCACCAAACTTTTCTTCCACAAGTCTTCTCAACCGTTTCTCAAGTATACTTGCATAGATCTTGCAAGGAATACTCAGTAGGGAAATACCTCTGTAATTCTCACATTCAGTTTTATTTCTCTTTTTATATATGGGTACTATGAGTGCTCTACTCCAATTATCGGGAATTCGTCCCTCTGTGAAGGCTTTCTGAACTATGTAGTGCAGCCACTGTAAGACTCTTATACCACCATACTTCAGCATCTCTGGTCGAATATCATCTACTCCTGCTGCCTTTCCACATTTCAATCCTTTGATGGCTTTTTCTACTTCAAGTATGGATATGTATTCCTGACTGCATGCCTGTATCTTGGTCTTCTAAGATACAGTGTTTTTTACCACTGTGCTGTCATCACTGCTTGTTTCATTTAGCAGTTTTACAAAGTAATTACTCCATACTTCAAAGATATCTTTTTCTCCTGTTTTCATTTCACCTTTATCATCTCTAATTCCTTTTACAGCACTCTTTCCTCCATTCCTAAGCTTCTTCAACAACCTCCAGAATATTTTGCCACCTTCTTGATATTTATTTTCTATATTCTTGCCAAAGTCCTCCCATGACTTTTGTTTAGCTAGTTTTACACAGTGTTTAGCATTCTTGCATTTGTCTCTGTATTGTCTAAGAGCACAAGCTGACTTATTTCACAGGAACTTTTGATATGCTTTCTTCTTTTCCTTCATTGCCTCTTTAACTTCCAGTGTCCACCATGGAGTTCTAATTTTTCTCTCTTTGCAGACAACTTCATCACATGCCTCTCTAGCTGAATCAATCAGGGCTTTCTTCAAGGCTTGCCACTGAATCTCCAAGGTTTGATTCCTGTTCTCAAACTCGTTCATTTTTTCTTCAATAATTTTTGTGTATTTTAGTCTACAGTTCACACCTGAGAGCTACTCAACTTTTATTTGCTTTAAAACTTTCTTACATGTTCTTCTTTTCAATATGAAATTCAATTTTATCCTGCTCAAGACTAAATAGTGATCACTTCCAATTTCAAATCCTCTGTACACTCTGGTGTCCTGCACCAGGGAGAAAACATCACTATCAACAATAACATAGTCAATGAGACTTTTCTTATTCCTTGCCTCTTCTCTCTCCATGTAAATTTGTGCACATTTTTATGTTGGAACATAGTGTTAGTAATAACCAGTCCATGTCCTGAGCAGAAATCCAACAAATATTTGCCATTAGCTTTGCTCTTTTCTCCTAATTTTCCCAAACTATTTTTGTATGTCTCACAATCATTTCCTACTGTGCTATTTAGATACCCAACAAGGACCAACTTTTCATTTTTCATTGTGTCAGCTGTTTTTTCTAAAGCCTCAAAAAATTCCTCCACTTCTACCATAGTAGAACCTTCTGTGGGACCATAGGCACAAATAAGTCTCATTGTCCAATTCCCCATTCTGATATTAGCCCACATCTCTCTACTTGAGACTGCCTGCCATTCAAGAAGATAAGCCTCATATTTTGTGTTGGCTACTCCTTCTTTTCCTTGATTGTCATTTCCTGAATATAACATTTTGTATTTGTTGCTCAAAAAAAAAAAAGATCTCACCAGTTTTTGTCTTTTTTGTTTCAGTCAACACTATTATGTCGATCTGGTACTTATATAATTCGTCAGCCAGCTAGCTTCATTTCTTTGCCATTCAGGCTTCTTAAGTTGATAGTACCGATCTTTAACTCTGGTGATGTTGAGTTGGGGTTTATTTTCAGATTTGTTCCAGTAGCTGACTTTTCGCTGTTCGCCCTGGTTCCCTGGCAAAAATAACGGGGGGCCTTGTTTAATCAGGCGACACCCCAGCCGGCATGAAATTTTGTTATGTTGTACCATCAATTTTTATTTTGGTTTAACCAATAAGAATACAATTTGGTCGGCTAAATCCCAAATGGCCAGTCCATCCTCGTTCATTCAGTATCCAAGTAGATACCCAACAGGGTGCACCACGAGAAGGTGAGGATTGGACATTAGGTCAGAAGCCCTGGTCGGTTCTCTGCATTCCTTTAAAGGCTATGTGGAGGTCTCCTCTGAGTTATACAGCTTTGACCCTTAAGCACCCCCTAACTGCACTATTTGTTGACAAATATATTACACAGACTGCAAATATCTCTGTACCTTATTCAGTGACACAATAAAACTACTTGTTTTTCTAGCAACTGCATTATAGTAGTTGTTGGGCAGGGCATGTTGTTCCCTATATAGGGACAGCTGCTTCCAGTCTTCGGACACTGTAGAGAGTAAAAATTTATCTATTCCTAACTGAAAATGAATCCTATATCTATAAGAAGAATGCATCTGATGAAAGCCAACAAACTAGAAATATATGTGGGAAATTCACGTTCTAGTGATGAGTTTCCTGAGCCTCTGTCAAAAAGAAAAAAAATCTGCATGTAATGAAGTTTGAATTTTCTAAGATGTAGTGAATAATTCAGATAATGATTTCAATCAAGTATTGTATTTACAGAGCAGTTCCTCATCTGACAAGGAAGATATTTCACTAAGTAAGGTTTCAGAATTTTCAGTTTCAAATGAATGGAATCCAGTAACTAATGTGGCAGTACCGGTTCAGGAGTATAGTAGAACAGATGAGCTAATTTTACCACTTGATGCAGAAAATCCATCTGCAGTGAACTCTGTGTTTCTAACTGATGACCTAATGGAATTTATGGTAACAGAATCTAACAGATATGCAGATCAGTGCTTATCTACAATTCAGGATTGTGAAACTACAGGTAGACAAGTGAAAATAAAACTTATTAAGAATAAAATTATTTATGCATATACTATGTAAAAAAAAAAACACTAATCATTAGTAAATAAAAGAATTATCAGAAAATAAAGTGAAATATATAAAAGAAAAAAAAATACACATAGCAAGCACAATAAATTGTACAAGACGATTTGCTCCTCCATCAACCCACATGAATCACCTGATGAGCATTATTAGATCGTAGGATAATCCCCTCCCTATAGTTATTTAATGAGCTAGCAATGTATCATAAATACAAATAGTTTAGAGTTTATAGGATCATGTATTCACTATACATGATCTTTTAATTATGAATATATGAATAATTAACAGATGTTAATTATTCATAATCCATTTTACAGTACTAAAAGTATTTTTATTCATGCCTATTCTTTTTCTGCCTTATATTTGATATTCTTTATATCTTTTAGTAAATCAAGTATAATAACTAATCATCAAATATATCATTCTCTTTAATTATTGTTTTTTATATACTCTGAAAAGAACACTCCTTTTCACCTACCCCCCCCCCCCAGCATCTGGAAGAAAACCATCGTGAAAAGTGGCACGTCTGATTCTGCTCACTTCACCAGACCAGATGGCTAGGTTCGCAGCAAGAGAGCTATGATTGCCTGACATGAATATCAGGATATCCGATCACTAATCATTGGTGGAACTGGACTACATCCGGTTCCACCAATACAGCCACTCAGGTCTTGCTGACCATGTGATGGACACCCAGCACAGAATACGCTGGAAGAAGGCCACTTTATTAGACCACAGCAAGTACAAGTATGAAAGATTATTCCTTGAATCATCCTCAGCTCTGAATATCTTCCCGAATCTCAACAAATTTGGGTGCATGAGACTGCCCCAAATTTGGGAAGCTTACATTGTAAGATCGTCAACGCAATTTAGCTAGCTAGGGGGGCACCTTTAGGACTCTAGGATTGACTTCGGTTGCCTTTCTTCAGCCTCATTTGCTCAGTGTGAGTACCTGATCACAAAACAATATGTGTGTACATGTTGTTTTGTGATCCCTGAAGATGGCAACATAACATTGCCGAAATATAGGTAGTTATTAATTAAAGTTTTTATAATTAATAATTTAGTTTATGTTGTCATTTCCTAAAAAAATTAAAGTATTATCTGCAAGAATTAAAAGGTGTTAAGTGAATTTTTAAGGAAACCAATATCTCAGAACCAAATCAAGTGAATATGGCATGCAATTAATTAACAAATTCTAGACATGTATTTCAAGAAACTGTTATACAGAGATTACATAAGAGGAGGTCTACAGCATAACATCTAGTGTCTTGCATTTTTCAGGACATTCAGATAAGAAATAAAATCTTATCTGAATGTCCTTTTTCTCTTTTTTAGCTCCTTGATCATAAGTACAAATTTATAATGTACCATGCCTTTATAAATAAAATGCTATCCAAAGTGTAGTCAACTCTTCTATTCTGAATTCTTTGAATGTGTTATGCAAACTACCAATGGACACTTAGATGGAAAAACTCTTACAAAACATTGACACAGTGAAATTTTCCAATTCTCACATATCCTCTTTTCACCTAATCCAATAAATGCATTAACTACAACAGATATGTTTTTATATTATCACCTATTACAGTTAATGGAACAAGATTATACATAGAACTCTATCATGATATTAAAAATGACAAAAATAAAGTGGTAGCAAAACTAATTTCAAAATACATAAATTTCTAACTTACCGGATCTTTTTTAATACACTGATCCAATTCAAGATGAGTAACACTTTTATTGTGTTTCATGGATAATGCAAGAGCCATCAATCCTGCTACTTTGACATTATTGTCTTTGAGATCTAACTGTGTAACGTGCTGGTTGTCTGCTATGTACTCTGCCAAGGCAACGGCACCTTCAAATAGAAATTTTGATATGTTTACTAATATGTATTATCATAAAAACTAACAGTCTTTTATATGATTGTTTGGATCATTTCTGTGTGAATTTGCATTTTTTGATTATTTAATTTTATAAATATTTATAATCATATTTATTTTTTATAATGCATAGAAAGTAAAATACTTACTCTTAACTAATCTGAAGAAATTGAACTGAATGCATTATGCTAATTTAAAAAAATATATATAAAGAGACAGACATTCAAACCTGATTTCCTGTTTTTGGCTGAATTCCAAATTATGTTACAACAATTACTATCCAAACTACATGATTCCTTTGACCATCAGGATGGTACTTATACTTTTGTACTGCATAATTCCTCAGCAGAAGAAGCACAATATTGAATCTCCTCTTTTTGACCTTCTGTGATTAAAATTTCCTTGCCTCATTATGTATCATTCATCTACAATCTTTACTGCCTTCTCCAATTCTGAAAATCATTTTGCAATATCCTAAAAGTGAAGTCATCTATCTTAGCAAGTTTAATATTCATTAACCCCAAATGTCTCTCTTTTTCGAATTTCCACCGACTAATTCAGTTCATAATCTCATACAAGTTTCATCTTTAGTGGAATGTCCTCCCATCAGCCATTCACAATCAAGTATGCTACAATGATGTTATGTGGGAAGATCTCCAAGACTTTTACTCTTCCTTTCCTCAGTCAGGCTACTGTTTCTGTTCTCAGGATCCAGATACTTGTTGTGATCATGTTATAGAAATTATCTATGTGGAATGAAGGCCCTTTGTTCCCTAAACTCTGTTCCTTTCACACCCAGTATCCAAGCCATTGTTTTCCAAGATGTGTGCCAGATCATCACACGTGTGATCGCCAAGGCAGTCTAAACAAAAACAGACAGCATCATGGGTGGCACGGAACAGGGCTCTGACTTCATCCTCTGCATTGATGTCTTCAATAGCTGCAAAACAATTAATTGGGTTAAGTATGACTTTCAAAGGGCTAAATGTAGAGAACTTGCCTCATGCACACTAGCAGTCATGCCTTCTGGTCTCCTGCAGGGGCTGTTTTATGTAGTTGTTATCCATCTGTGCTTCCATCCTTTGTTTGCTCAGATAGCATTGTTGCTACATCACCTAAAAATAAAGCTGACTGGGGAAGGTTGCCTCTATCTATACCTGGTACGGTGCATCACATTCTAAAGAATCTTGAATATGACTAGTTGTGTTCAGAAGGTGTACTCCTAGGATGATGCCTGTCTTTATCATCTCTATACTATATTAGAGTCAGCTGGCATCTGCCAAACAGTATGAAAGCAAGTCCAAATATGGCCAATTCCAAAAATGTGGGTGGGGGAGAATGGGTGTCTGCCATCGTGCTGTCAGTCTGTTGCTCTCAATTTGGTGCCATCTGAGATAATGGAAAAAATTATTAACAGTCAATGTCTTCAACACCTGGAGAACTATCATCTAATCAATAACTACCAATATGGATTCCATCACTCAACATTTACAGCAGATCCTCTTTGTGTGCATTGTCCACTTTTAGACATGTATTATAGAAAGGTCCACAGAAATATGTACTGTTTGTATTCAATATCCAAGGCATCTAAAAGGACTTCAAGTGCCTTCTCAACAGGTTACTAAAAGGGCTTTATCATCAATCTCTTCTCAGCAGGTTACAGGTTTATGGTCTCCCTTATTAACTGGATTGCCAAGATTTCTCATGAGTTGTTCAATACACATGGTAGTGGAGGGTGTTCTCTCTCTCTTTTTCTTCTGATCTTCCTATGAATGCAGATGTTACTCCAGCCTCTGTTGTCTCACCTTCCCTCTTCCTCATATATATAAACAATCATAAACAATCTTCTCTCACTGACCTCTAGTAATATTCACAATTTTACTGATGATAGCACTCTTGCATTTTTCTGCTAATATGTGGCAAGCTATGCAGTGTTTACCAGTGGTGCCCTACAGCCTGATCTCCAATACCAACCTTCAGTAGTGTATTGACAACCTGGTTGCCTTAAGTGCTTCCAAAGCTTTTTTTTTTCCCACAAAAAAAAACAAAACAAAAAAAACTTGGTTCTTCCCGTGCTTCTGATAATGCTTAGCTCAGCAATAAAGTTCAGATTTCTCTTCTTGGACTGACACTTTTTGTAGTATCCCCAGTTTCCGGGGATCCTTAGCATCTTTTCATCTGTCCAGCTGCTGGATCCTGGGTCAACCATGCCTTCAAATATTGCTCTCACATTTGGGATGGTCCACTAGAGGCTCCTTAGAAATTCTTAGTGCCATGGCAGAGCAGTTTGACTTGACTTGATGACAGCTATCTCACAGATGGTCATGGGTACTGTTCAGTAGAGCTAGCATCCATCATATTGTCTATCCCATTTCTGTTGGGCCTACATTGGCATGGGCAGCAGCTACCCAGCAACCTCTTGAAATTGAAGTGCTGACTCACTGAATCTCTTACTCCCATTCCTCTTTCATTCCATTTGCCTCAGTTCCGTAGCTCTCTGGGAAGAAATATCAACATTGCTTTTCTCTGTAAGCATAAACATTAACTGTGATATAAAATGTAAATGAAATCTAAGCAATTTTAATTCTAAAAATTCTATTATATTATACATTTAATTTACTTATATTCTATATTTAAATGTTAAAAGTTTATTTTTCACTTGGTTAGATTTTTCACTTTGGTTAGACTATAATAAATTTAGTTTAATCCTTTATCCAAGTGTGAGCAAACAAAGTTTGCACCTGAAAATATCTTCAGGACTGGGGTAAGGTAGTACAACACCGGGAAACTCGTAGCAAAGGTGGACCAAGCTAACATCACTCACTCCTATCTTAGTATCCCTCATAATGTAAAACACATCTCCTTGCAGATATGTAGAATGTTATGCATTAAGGGAAGGGCCACTATCCAGACTAGTTTCGACCTTTATTGAGGTCTCTTCAGTGGGAGCCAGGCCCAGAAGTGGAGATACCAGGCAGAAGCAATGGCGAAGTCATCTTTACCTACAGGAGTTGCCAAAAGGTATGCCACCTTTTTATTAAATTACTCTGGATTTAGAGAAAGATGTTAAAAGTTTATTTTTCACTTGGTTAGACTATAATAAATTTAGTTTAATCCTTTATCCAAGTGTGAGCAAACAAAGTTTGCCCCTGAAAATATCTTCAGGACTCGGGTAAGGTAGTACAACACCGGGAAATGTCAGAAGTAGGAATAATTTATACACCCAAGCTACAAGATCTCTTTACACCTTCAAAAATAAAGAACTGCCAGTTATGTTATTGCCTATATGAGTTACAATGCTGTTCTGATGAATTTTACAATACAACCATGAGGATTTACATGCCATTTAACAAACTGGATATGGATAGTGATAACCTGCCTTTCTAAAGGATTTCCAATCAACAAGCCTCTCACTATAAATCTGTAAGTGACTGTAATACAGTATTCTTAAAAACAGCATTTAGCCTTTCTTCAAGTACCCCGCCTCCCCATGCTTTATAGTTTTCTTGCTTTAGTCAGCTTACTGTTAATTCTTCTTAACTGTTAATTTATCCTTAATTATCTTTCATTACTTCTGACATTTAACTACTGAATTAGTTTGTATGGAGTAATATAACAAAGGAGGCAGTCAACTTTTTCTTTAACTTTGATATGAGTAGTTTCATGTGATTACACATGTGCAAGACATACTTGTTGGCAATTTAAACAGTTTGTGAGAAAAAAAGCAGGATGGTATGAGAAATTGTCAAAATATGCATTTATTAGGGAGATAAAAGAATGCGAGGTTTATGAATGTTAGAAAGCATTCTAATAAAGGAACAAATGATATGACAAACGGTGATGTGTACAACAGAGAGAGAGAGAGCATGAATGAAAGTGTTATGAGTGCATGACAGTGAGAGATGTGTGTGTGTGTGAAAGAGTGTGAGATAGGTAGCATGGAAATAATGGGGGAGGGGAGGAGAAGAGTGCTATATGATAGGAAAAATCTCACAACTTATGTACTTCATAGGACTAAATGAGAATTAAAAAGACTAGTAAAGCACCCGGTGAAAAGCAAGAAAGGAAATAAAATATGAGAAGAAAAAAAGAAGCAAACATGTAAAAGAACAGAAAAGGATGAAAAAGAATACAGTGATAGACAGAAAATCCATGATTAGCAGCATATCAGATGAAATAACAATGAAAGTGTGTTTTCCAAGAATGTGACAAATGAATTGAAAGATTTGCTGAATGAAATGAGAGTCAAGACTGTGAGCCTGCTGCTAAGGTATTACATGACAGAGAGATGTACTTGCACATAGACTGTGCACAAGAAACAGTGTGCAGTATGTTGGTGTATAGGAGACTTTTAATGATAGATAGGATTTGGACTTATAGAATGAATTACACTTAAATGGATTTGGCATTAAATTCTTGTAGAAACTGTTGTTCGGTGAAAAAGTGTATAAATTTCCACCACTTACATTAAACAGAGAGTGAGAAAATGACAGTATGGATGGGGGTAAATTCTTGGGCAATTATTGCATAACGACAAGGTCTTTGGACTCCCTGGAGGTGTCATGTGTGACAGAACTAGTTCTATTTCTTGTGTGACAGAACTAGTTCTATCACACAAGAAAAGCAATAACTAAGACAGTCAAATAAGGAATTTTACTAATGAATCAAACTCAGACTGCTTATTTGAACGAGTCAGATTTTATGTTACTTGAATATGCATCAGCCTGGTGGTTAGTTATCATGCATGTTCACATTTGGTGCATCAGGAAAAAAAAAAGTGATGAATTTTTAACATTGTTAAATGAACTGAGTCCAATAATTATTGGTTGGTTGATTGATTTAAGATTTATTGGTGCAAGGACAGCAAAGGTCATACTGCACCATAGCAAAAGTTACAGCAATATAGAAGGTATTAAAAACAGTCATAAAGGGATAAATTAATACATAATATGTATGTACAAAAAATAAAGTTAAACGGTGACACTCCACCAGAATATGACAAATGGCAAGATTCGTGTTACATTTTTCACACATAAGTGAGTCATTAGCCCTCAGTAGATAAGAATGTGTAAGATGAGTGCGACTTACGCAGAGCCTAGCAAGAATAACTTCTTATTTTCTGTTTCTACACTGACTAAACTGCCAATGCCTAATTCCAGGCTTAATATCATGCAATTTTTTTTGTTAGTGCTTCCTACCATGCTAACTGCCATTTGGCAATTAGCTTTGATTTTATAAAATGTCTGTAGCCTGTATAGGGAATGATTGCTGTTCTAGCAGCTGCATCTGCAGTCTCATTTCTCTTAATTCCAATGTGGCTGGGAATCCAGCACAACCAAACATCAAAATTAAATGTTTTCATTTTGTACAACATTTGTAACAACTCACAAAACACTGGATGTGGATTATACATAGGAGAGGAGATAACCTGTAAAGAACAGAGTCTGTATAAATTACATACTTTTGGTAGCAGTTTTCTTTTATATGCACAAGTGCAAACTGCATGGCATGCAACTCTGTTGTATAATTAATGCAATCAGGTAGGATTTGGTTGGAGATAGTAATGTCAAGAAGCAGATAACCTGTAAAGAACTGAGTCTGTATAAATTACATACTTTTGGTAGCAGTTTTCTTTTATATGCACAAGTGCAAACTGCATGGCAATCAACTCTGCTGTATAATTACTGCAATCAGGTAGGATTTGGTTGGAGATAATAATGTCAAGAAACACAGCAGCACAGTCAACACAAGTATCAGTTCTTGAGCCATCAGTATAGATGGGCAAGAAATTGGAGTGGGCTGCTATGTGTGCATTAAATAATTGCAGGTAAACAAATGAAGGGGTATGAGAATTCTGTAGCTGACAAGTGGGAGGTTGCAGGATGGAGTGTAAACCTGCTATGGAGGGATGCTGTTATGTTTGGTGAAGGCAATGTTAACATTCATGCCAACAGCTTGCACAGTCTCTTTAACATGCATACCAAAAAGACGTATGGCAGTCTGATGATATTGAGCTTCCCAGTGCAGAGAAAATAGACTAGTCCATGTAGGATGATCTGAAAGAGACGAGACTTTATCTTTAGGGCATAATTAAGAGACAACTGTTTCTATCTAAGTGACACAGCTGGTTCATTTGCTTCAACATAAAGGCTTTTTGTGGGCAATGTGAAAAAGGTACCAATAGCTATCTGTATACCCTGATGATGGATGGGATTCAACTATTGCAGGTTACTCTGACTTGCAAACCATAGACTTGAAACCAATATTCCAGCTTTGAATGAATAGGTGCATGATAAAAACAAAGTAATGAAGATTGATCAGCACTTATTCCGTACAGGATAGAGTGCAAAGGGGATTCAATGCTCTCTCTCTTGAACGTTTTCCTTAGTTGGCAAATGTGTGCAAGGAATATAAGTTTTCTGTCAAAAATTAGTCTCAAGAACTTGACTTCTGTTGCAACTTGAATAACAGTTTGTCCCATTTTAATACAGGATCTGAGTGAAGAGCACATTTTTGGCAGAAATGCATGCAGACAGTTTTCTGCTGAAAACCTGAACCCAATACTAAGAATCCATAAAGAGACACAACTGATTGCTTATTGAAGTTGTCTTTCAATTACCCTTGTGTTACAAGAGTTATGGTAAATTGTGAATTCATCAACAAATAGAGCACTACCTACAGCGGGAGGAAACTGTTTAGTGATTGAGTTAATTTTGATAGCAAAAATCATCACACTTAAGACAGGGCTTTGGGAAACACTCTGTTCTTAATGATGTGGCCGAGATACACACCTCCCACTCTAACTCGGAAAACTTGGCTAGACAGAAATTTTAATAAATACAGGAAGGTGTCCTCTGAGACCTGGGTTATAGAGGTCTTTTAATACGAGGGTGGTCTGAAAAGTTCTCGGTCTCAACCATAGATGGCAACACTATCGGCAAGATTTTTTTTTTCTAAGTTGGTACATCTGTCATAAGCATCCATGTGAAATTACAAGTCATTCTATCAAGTAGTTTGTTTTATACAGCTGTCTGAAGCAAAAGTGTTCTGAATCCCTTGAAATGGATAAAATCAAGTATCATGCGGTTATAAAATTCTTTGTAAAAGAAAGTTTAACGTCAAAAGAAATTCATTTGAAGTTTATGGGCACTCTTCTCCTTCATTTTTGATAATTTAAGAAATGGGCTGCCGAGTTTAAACATGGCCATACCAGGCTTGAAGATGATCCACATGAATGACATCCAAAAAAGTGTAACAACACCAGAAATCATTGATCAAGTGCACGATATGGTATTGGATGACCAGTGAGTCAAAGTACATGAAATTGCTGAGACTAGCAATTTCATGGCATTTGAAAAGAATGTGCAGGACATATTTTGCATGAAGAATTGCAAATGAAAAAGCTTTGCACATGATGGGTGCTGTGCTTGCTCACAGCAGATCAAAAACACACTTGCATGAAAATCTCTGAACAATGCTTGGAGCATGTTAACAAGAATAAAACTGATTTTGTGCATCGATTTATTTCTATGAATGAGACTTGGATTCACCATTACATACCAGAATCCAAACAGTAGTCAGTGGACAGAAGCCGGTTGTTCAGCACCAAAGAACACAAAGTTGGTTCCATCAGCAGGAAAAGTCATGGCATCGGTGTTTTGGGATGCTAAAGGCATTTTGTTTATTAATTATCTTGAAAAGGGTAAAACAATAACCGGAATATTATTCCCATCTTTTAACTAGACTAGACGAAAAAATTTGTGAGAAAAGACCCGGTTGGTAGAAGAAAAAAAATCACCTTTCATCAGGACGATGCACCTGCCCACAAAGGTGTTTTGGCAATGGGAAAATTAAAGGATCTGCACTATGAATTGTTGGAACATCCACCCTATTCCCCCAGATTTGGCTCCCTCTGACTTCTATCTATTCCCAAAACAAATTCTTCCTTACCGGTCAGCGTTTTTCTTCGAATCAAGAGGTGATTGCAGCTGTAGAGGGGCATTTTGCAGATCTTACCGAGAACCACTACAGAGACAGGATAATTACACTGGAGCATCGCTGGAATAAATGTATTAGTCTTAAGGGAGATTATGTTGAAAAATAAAAATAATTTTGAAATTATAAATTCGTTTTTTCATTGTTAGGCCGAGAACATTTCAGACCACCCTCATACACTATATCCCCAGACTGTGTCATATGCTTTTTCCATACCAAAGAATATTGAAACCAGATGTTCCTGTTTCAAGAATGCATCTCTTATATGAGTGTCTAAACATACCAAATGTTCCAAAGTTGAATGATATCTACGAAAGCCAAACTGTGAACTGGAGAGATGATTGTTGCTTTCTAAATACCAGAGAAGTCTGGCATTAACCATTTTCTCTAATATCTTACAAAGGCAGCTGGTCAGAGCAATAGGTCAATAATTGTTTGCTTGTGTTAGATCATTTCCTGATTTTGGGATAGCAACGATAACTGATTTATGCCTAGAATCCAGAAACTCTTCCTCTGTAAGTATTCTTTATATATTAAGAGAAGGAGATTCATAGAAGATGATGGAAGATCTTTTATCATTTCATAATGGATGTCATCAGGCCCCACTTCACTGGAGTGAGACAGTAAAAGGGCTCCATTCAGTTCCTCCTTAACAAATGGCTGGGTAAACAGCTCAAGCCCATTGGCAGAAAAATTTAGCCTGTGTTTCTCTTGCTGCTATTTCAGTATTAAAAATTCAGGAGGATATGAAGCTGTTGCTGAGATTCTGGCAAATGTTTTCCCAAAGTGTTTGCAATAGCTTTGGGATCAGTGATAACACTTCTATTATGGTCTAAGGTAGACAAATGATGTGTTCTCTATCTACCTTTCAATTTCTGGATTTTATCCCATACAATGTTTGCACTGGTCATTTGATTAATTGATGAGCTAAATTGGATCCAAGATTGTTTTTGACTCTGACGTCTCACATAACATGCTGTGGCCCAATCATGCTTAAAAGCTATTAAGTTTGATGTGGTGGGGAACAAAATATACCCCATTCTGTGCTGATCTTTTTTGGCTGTCTGGCATTCTAGGTTCCACAAAGGCCTCGGATAGAGTGGAAATTGAGATGATGGTCTTGGAATGGAGGCCTGGACAATGCAGTCTGTTACATACTTCTTAATAATACTGCTTAATTGATAGATGTTTGACTGACAGTATTAGCATTAAAATTTTGCTAGATGGGACACAGTGCCAGTCAGTCTGGTCCATTTTCTATATGGGCATCCATGTAGGGAAACATGGTCCCTGTGAAGACATTGTGCAAAGAACAGGAAAGTGATTGCTTCCATATCTCACGTAATCAGTGGAAGAATGGAAGGGGAGCAGATGATCGATTGCAGAATATGAGCGGGTAGGCATATGGAAGAAAGTATTGAATCTATTATTCAAAAGTGAGAGATCATTATTGTCAAGGATTCTTTCAATGATTCGACCTCATCTATTTGTGTTCGCACTACCCCCACAGAGTACTGTGGCCATTAAAGTCGCCCATAAGAAGTATGGGTTCAGGCAGTTGCAAGATTAAAGTTTTCAAGATTGATTTCATTTAACTCAGCACTCAGTGGTAAATAAATTGAACATGCTGTAATAAGAAATCCTATGGATAGGCAAATTGCTTCTGCTTCCAGAGCAGTATTAAATTGGACATGATGGAAAGGAGTGTGAATGACTGCTAGGATAGCTACTCCTCCATGAGCAGGACCACCTCCAGCTCTGTCCTTGCATACAACAGTGAAATTCTTGCAAAACCCATGACAGTTCCATTAAAAAAATTTCCTATTGTTCTGGCTTTATTTGGCTGGTTTTTGGGAGGTTGAGGGCTTACCCTTGTCAGGTTTATATTCATCAATTGTTTTTGGGAAGTATAGATGACCAGCATCCATCTCTTCCTCTGGTAAAATATTCAGTACATTTGATGTGTTAGGTTCAGTTGGTAAGTTTAATTTACTTTCAGTGGATACCGAAGTATCCATTTTTTTCTGTGGGGATGTCTGGTGGTTTATCTTTAAGTGATATCTTTGCCATAATATTGTAGGTCATGTGATTGATGCTCTCAACAGAGAAGCACTCATGATCATAAAGTTCAGGTATAGCAAAATTATCAGATGGTGGAATAGACACGAGTTTGAGTTGCTGCTGACATTTTCTTAATTATCACTTTCTCAGCATATGATGATTTCAGAGCAAATGTGGTGGTGGCTAACTTTCTTTTTTGCATCCACATATGATACATTATTTCTGTTTTAATTTTTTATTTCTTTTTCATCTTTCCACTTCTGACATGCATAAGAGTAAGCTGAATGATCTCCCTGACAGTTGACACATTTAGCTTTTTTCGCAAAGCAAGATTTGTTATCATACTCTTTACTACTACATCAAGCACAGGTGGTAGAGCCAAGACAGGCAGTTTGGCCATGTCCATATTTCTGATATTTAGAGCATTTTTAGTGGATTAAGGATGTACACTCTAACAGGAGAGTTGAGATACCCTGCTTTTACAGATGTTGAAGGCTTAGGTGTATCAAAACTAAGGATGATTTTCCTGGTTGGAAAGAGACGACATCCTTACGTATCAAGACGCACCTCACACCTGTCATTTCCTGATCTTTAAGCTCTGAACATATCTCCTTATCAAGAAGATCCCATTCTGATATCACTCCTCTACAAGAATTGAGTGCATTCAGAAGTGGAATGCCAGAGCTATCCCAGACACTATACGACAGGAAGCCTTGGCTCTTGATGCCAGACCATGGGGGGGGGGGTGAGGGACTTACTGCAAAACTGTTGACAGTTGCAGGGAAGTCCACTAGCCAACTGATCCTGGCCGGGCCATCCAGGCTAGCTTGCGAAAGCAGTGCAAGACTACCAGGATCCTATTTACGAATGTCCACAGTTTGCACGACATGGCAAACATGGCGGCAGAGCATTGGATCCAAGTGTTGGTGGTCTGGAAGAAAGAACAGTAAAAAATACTCAGGAGAAGTAAAGAATATGGGAAGAAAAGTAAAGATAAAGAGGAAGAATGAAAAGGGCCAGTACTATGATTGGGAGGTCCCCTCCACCATGAGTACTTCATGGGGAGAGGAACAATTATTGGTATTATTGAACCCTGGATACTAGATGAGGATATTCTTATGGAAAGTGACTGGTAGAGCATATTTAGGGAGAACACTCAGGATAGAAAGGATAGAGAGAGTATTACTAAAGTAGAGGAATTTAATCTAACTAGAACAGAGTATCTGAAGTGGTAGTATGAAAAATACCAGCCAATGATTTTGAGGCTGACTGATGAGGTAGAGGATCTCCAAGGTCATCTAAGAGAACTGAACTGTATAGATAGATAAAAATCATGAATATTGTACAGCTATCATTATGGGAGATTTCAACTATGGTAATATAGACTGAAAAGAAAGAAGAAAAAGCATGAAAAATGAGAATTCATAGAGTTACTGATGGATAACTATCTTCTGAAATAAGAGATAGAAGGGACTCAAGGTGCAAGAATATCTGATCTAACAACAGCATCTGATAATCTATGTCCAAGGTGGCAGTTTTAACTCTAACTGGAAAGGATGCAACAGCTTTAACTTGGTAGATGGGATATTATGAAAACTTTGAATAATAAAAAAAAAGGGTATATGTGGAACTATAAAGATAGGTAATTGCAACAGAATGAAAAGGGAGGTTCAAGCAGTAACTTGGAAAGAACAATTGCATGGTAGACGAATGAACAATGCATGGGAAATGGTCAAAAGTGTACATCTACATAGTCAGGAGAATAAATCACATGGAAGTTAAATGGATGAATAAGAGTGAAGCAAGAGCTACATAAAAAAAGAAAATATTGTGGATCTGATATCAGATGAAGGTGATGACTAGGCTCCGTATGAAAAGCAGACTAGGACAATGACAGCCATAGTGAGAAAGATAAAACTGGGCCATGAAAAGAAGTAAGCCAAACAATCAGAGAAGTCTAAATTTTTTCATTATGTATCACTAAGAGGAACAATGACCAAGAAAGAATCATCTTAGTGAATACAGTAGGCAAAATAGTGTTAGACGCTTTAGAAATTGCTAAACAATCACTTTTAGTAAGTGATTTCTCTCTCTCTCTCTCTCTCCCCCCCCTCTCTCTCTCTCTCTCTATATATATATATATATGTGGGCTGTTCAATAAGTAATAAGACTAATTTTACTGTGGCGAAACCACTCATCACAATATTAATTTCTGTGGAATAAAGAAATGTTGCTGTCTGTATTAACAAGAGGTTGATAGATGGCGTATACGGGCTGATGTGCCAGAGTGTCATGTGACTAAACCCAAGCTTGTTTCGGCATGCCTATGAGGCGCGACCAGTCTTCGAAATCGAAGCGTCCTTGGAACAGCGTTATGCGATTAAATTTTGTGTGCGTTTGCAAAAATCGGCATCGGACACTTTTAACATGATACACGAAGCTTTCCACGATGAAGCAATGTCGAGGGCAAATGTTTTTCGCTGGCATAAAACTTTTAAGGAAGGAAGGCAAAATGTGGAAGATCTTGAACGTGAGGGAAGACCTTCAACGTCCATCACAGAGACAATGATCAACACAGCAGCGATTATCATCAAACACGTCAAAAGAAAGCGTCCATTGTTGAAGAATGACTTCTTATTGCACCACGATAATGCAAGGCCATATATTGCTGGTTGTGTAGTCGACGTTTTGCAGAAGAACGACACAGATATCCTACCACACCCTCCATACAGTCCGGATCTCGCACTGTGCGATTTCTGGCTGTTTCCTCAGCTCAAGAAACCACTAAGAGGCCGCCATTTCGAAAGCAACAAAGCACGTGTAAAAGCTGCGGAGGTGGTTTTGAACGAACTCTCAAAAAACAGACTTTCACATATGATTAAGAAGTGGACGCAATGTTGGGACAAATGCATCGCATCTCACGGTAGTTACTTCGAAAAAGACCATGTAAATGATGACGATTAAAGGTAATATGTTTTCTGTATAAATAGAGTCTTATTACTTATTGAACAGCCTACGTATATATCCCAGGTAGACCTATTAACAATACAGGTGCTAATTCTAAGAGGTAGAATTAGATGAAGAGTTAGGGGTGCCAATTCATCCAACCCACCCCTTCATCTAATTCCATCTCAGCATCTGATTTGTTAAATAGGTTTACCTGAGATTAAGGTTCTTTTATTAATAAAGAAAATATTATGTCATGAAAATGAAAATAAAATTATTTTCATTTTCATGCAACTCTTACTTATCAGGCACTGACCAGAGGTGACCTTGCAACTAGTTAGTTCACAGATAAGTCCCAGTCATTTACACTAGGAAACAGATTAAAGTCAAGTGGCACTTGTTGCAAATAGAGGTGTAGCAGTAAAGTGTTATTTTCAGCCAAAATGCCAATGTCTGACTGTAACTTCATTTTCAAAGTTCTATCCCTGTAGCAGTTTTGCATTCAAATCAATTCAAAAATGTCTTCAAATAAATCTGCTAATTTCTTAAAAACCAGGTGCTTAATAAACTTTATCGTAGGACTATTTTTTTTCCAGTGCTCAAAAAAGTGTACACTTCAGAGCTTCAAAGTACTAAAAACTGTTCTTGAAGCATATTTAATTTCACTTGTCACCAATCAACAAAATCAATATATGTATATACATTGTCAATGTTATAAGGTTTATACAGTCAACTCTCATCATGGTGAACACAGAGACCAAAGAAATTGTTTGTTATAGTGGAAGATCTGCTATAACAAATTTTCTTTACTGTAGTCACCTTTGTCCACTACACCAAATGCTTAGGGACTGCAGGATTGTCCGCATAGTGGATAGTAAAACTTTCTTTAGTACTGTGTCTATGAGTATTAGCTTGAACTCTTTGGTAGTTTGTTATAGTGATGATGGTTGTAGTAAGAGTTGACTGTATAGCATCGATACTATATGGCAAAATGCCTGTTTTGCTAGCCTTTATTCTTCCCATTCTGTTATGGGCTTACTCTGCTTCCATATTCCTGAATTCCTGAAATAATGGAGAATTATTTTTAAAAAATTGCATAATATAAACTCATTTTTTTAGTCATAATTTAAAAAAATGTTTATCGTTTATGTTCTGCATACACCCATTTACTGTTACAAAGTTTGATCGATTGACAAAATTTTAAGAACTGTCAGGAAATCTGTAAAATTCAATGCAGTGTAATTTTCTCCATTTTCATTGCATCGACTTTTACAGGGGTCACATCAAAAATTCACAAAAGTAAATTGTAATTTTCTATGTAAATAATACAAAAAACCCATGTATTAAAACCCAGAGGAATTAGCATGATAAATTGTGTAAATAGAAGATGTATGAATATGTTAAGTTCAAGGGCAATGCCTTAGAAATCGGAAATATATTGTAATTTTCTATGTAAGTAATACTAAAAGACCATGTATTAAAACCCAGAGGAATTCTTCTTCTTCTACAGCTTCTCCCACTTAAGTGGAGTCACTGTTTGTTATGAGTCTCCTCCACACCTTCCTGTCTTGGGCTGTCACCACATCCAAGTTCTTCATCTTCAAGTCCTCTTCTACCAGCTCCCTCCATCTCTTCTTTGGCCGCCCACGCTTCTGCCTTCCTTGCACATCCATCTGCATGACCCTTCTTCCCACATATTCGTCCTCCCTCCTCATCACATGACCAAACCATCTCAACCTTGCCTCCTGTATTTTCGCTCCTAAGTTCGTAACTTTCACTGTTCCCCTGACATAGTCATTTCTCAGATTATCCTTTCTGGTCACACCGCGCATCCACCTAAGCATTCTCATCTCTGCTACTTCCATCCTGCTGATGTTATTTTTCCTCAGGGCCACAGTTTCTATAGCATATGTCATAGCTGGCTTCACTGCTGTCCTATAAATTTTGCCTTTCAGATTGATCGGCACCCTCTTATCGCATAACACTCCAGCCATCTCCCTCCAGTTCCTCCAACCTGCTTGTATCCTGCATCCCACTTCCTTCTCAGCTCCTCCATCTTCTTCCACTGTTGAACCTAAGTATCTAAAGTCTCTCACCTTCCTGATGACATTTCCTTCCAGCTCCAGATCTGTCTCCTGGCCACCGCCCACTGCGCAACACATATACTCTGTCTTACTTCTGCTCGGTCTCATACCTCTCTCTTCCAGTACTTTTCTCCATCTTTCCAGTTTAGTTTCCGCTTCTTCTCTTGAATCTACACACAGCAAGATGTCATCTGCATACAACATTGTCCAAGGTGCATCTTCTCTCACCTCCTCTGTTACCACCTCCATCACAATATTAAACAGAAATGGACTTAATGCTGACCCTTGATGCAAGCCAACTGTTACTTGAAAACTTTCTGTCTGTCCCAAACAGGTCCGAACACTTGTCTTCACATTTCTGTACATTTCCCGCACCAACCTGACATATATCTCCGGCACCTTCTTCTCCCTCAGACACCTCCAGACTTCTTGCCTTGGCACGCTATCGTATGCTTTCTCCAGATCAATAAATGCCAGATGTAGCTCCCTTTGTTTCTCTCGATATTTTTCCATCATCTGTCGTAACCCAAAGATAGCATCTGTTGTTGATCTACCAGGCATGAAGCCAAATTGTTCCTTTGCAATCTCCACCTCCTCCCTCAATCTACCATCAAGAACCCTTTCTAGGATCTTCATTGTGTGGGACATCAACTTTATTCCTCTGTAATTTTTACAGTCTTGTGCATCCCCTTTACCCTTGTAGATGGGAACAAGAGTACTCTCCCTCCATTCCTTGGGTATAAAACCCAGAGGAATTAGCATGCTAAATTGTGTAAACGAAAGTTCAAGGGCAATGCCTTAGAAATCGGAAATATATTGATGTTAGTATTTGGTATAAAATATAAAAGAAACCTGCCAGTCCGAGACCGATTTCAAGGTCATTGTTAAAAGGGGCGGCATACTTCTTACACGGCTACGCCATTTGTTTAATAAGATTAAATGTGCACTTCAGGGAGAGCTAGAAGTCCTTGGTTAGAAGAGGAGGCCAAGCGTGGAATGTTCGGGGGTCTCAAACCTTCGTCCAAGGTCCCACAAAAACTGAATATAAGGCGCCGTAGAAAGACTATCGGAATCAACACCAGGAGAAGAAAAAGGAGGAAAAGAGGAGAGTATCGTCGATCCACGACTTTCGTCCCGTTCAAATGATGCTGAGATGGACAGCCCCAGGAGCCGATTAATTACTGTGGGAGCAGCGAAGCTAGACCTAATGCACTGCCAATGGAACAACCTGCATGAGGCCTCGACCGTCAGACCTTCACCCAAGTCTATAACGCAGGGAAAATTGTGCTCCGGGTTCCGCCAGCCATTCGTCGATGAAATGTCAGTGTTCATGAAATCTCCAAGTGAAAGCCCAAAACCTGATACAGAAAAGAAGCCAGGGAATCTGTAAAGAAAATGTGAACAAGTGCACTATAGAGAAAAGGAAGTCATGCGAGTTTATTTTCAGTGTAATTTTATCTATGTTATGAGAGACTGTTAGAGAAGGACAGATAAGTTTATAAAGTTACTATATATAGTGTGGAAATAGTTTGCATAAAGAGAAGTTTATATAAAGTGAAACCTGGAATTTATAGTTAACAAGGCATGATAATTCCTAAATTATAAATGGGCTGATAATTTTCTCTTTAAGTTGTTTAACGATTTGTATTATGTTGCATGCTTACGTAAACGTTCTAGAGGAAGTTTCCCTCTAAAAGTGCTAAACTTAGAGTGGAATAAGAAGTAGTAATTCATTAATGTGTAAATTGTATGATTGTTTCAGTATAAATAAAACATGTTTGTTTTATTTACAAAGAGTGCCGCCTGATCTTTTATTCAATGCACTGTTTCCAACTAAGCACGATCCTGTGAGCGGGGAGTTTACAAATAGCTATGAATTGAAGTTAAGTCTTAGCCACGACTGTAAAATATTATTAAGAAGGGCCTTAAGATAGAAAGCGAACTTTACCGGAAGTATTGATATTTCTTATACCACAAGGAGACTGCTGGTGGTGCAGTCTATTATATCAAAAATAAATTTCTAGTGATCTCTGGTATAGGTAAAGAATACTGAAGGTAGAGCAAGAATATAAAAGTTAATAGAGTACATGAAAGGATTAAATAAAGTTAAAAGAGGGATTAAATAAGGTTAATGAAGAAAAGAGATAAAAAGGAAGTAAATTAAATATAAAGAAGAAATTAGCAAAAGTAATTAAATAAAGGTTTACAATAGACATAAGTTTGCAATAGACCCTGCTTTTACAAATCTAAGTACAACATACTTCAGACCTCAACTTTTAAGGATGATGTTTAAAGTATAACATGCTTTAGACATCAACCTTAAAAACAGGCATATCAAATTTATGAGTTAATGCATCCTTCTGCCTCTCTGGTGTAGCCTACTTCACTGTTAGAAAACATTCACTGTCACACATTTAACAAAATTGCAGCTGCTGAATGACTTAAAAAAGAGTGACATACAGTTCTGATTTCATTGATGCTCTTGTAACATCTCTATTGTTTCACTTGCTTTTCACTGGCTGTGTATGTACATTGTTATATTACTATTAGTCTTTTGTGTGTGTGTGCATTGTTTTGAACTAAGTACATTTTTTTAAGGTCTAACAAAAATTGGTCTGTATACAAATTGCAATGTACATAATATTGAAGTTATTTATAGTGAAAGCTTCATTTCTCTGGAATAACTCAGATTTATTAACTGATATTGGCAAATTTTATATAAAAAAGGTATTAATTCTCTATCATATAAATCACTCCTTCACAAATGGAGTTGTGAAAGACTGATGTAATGGACTGTTCATCATCAATTTCTTGATATGTATCCTCAAGAGATTATACAGGATACTATGACAGTACTACAAGATTAAGCTTACATGATTACTTTCCTATCAACAGTTTCCCTCTAAATTAATTTATAACTTGTCTGTTCACTTTTAATGAGCTGCTTATTTTTCAATTTATGCTTTTTTTTTTCACTTTATCTATATAATTCGCTAATGACTCTTATTCCCAAAAGAGAGTATGCAGAGTTTTTACTTCCAAAAATGGGAGGGGAGGGGGAGAGAATAGGAGCTGGTCTCCATCCTTTGCAATCACTGAAAGCTGAGCCTGTGGCTACTGATGATTACATTGGGACAAGAGTAGCTGATGTCTACCACCATCATGGGATCCTAAAGCTTAACAACTAATATGTTGTGGCTTGTGGTTTATTTTTCTAAGGTGATAGGTTCGAAAGAGTTCCTGAGAGGGTGGTGGGGAACTACTTGCCTAAACTAGAAATTGACCAGCTTGGAGATTGGCTGAAAAAAAGCCTTAAAAAAACTCCTCTGGTCAGTGACTAGCATCAGAAGAAGAAAGAAACATTTCTTTACTCAAGAAACATTTCTGTACAGCATCACAGGCACCTACTTAATATAACAGCAAATTTAATATGTTTAGGATACCACTCTCTTGGCTTTACTTGTTCAAGTCACCTTTCACAAAATTATAGTTTGACATGCATGCTCTAAAAGAAAAATATATTCCATGTGTCCTTCCCCCCCCCCAAAAAAAAGACCTGTTGCAGTAGATATTCAACTTTTTTTGATCCCCAGAACCCTAATGACCATTTTTAAAAATTTTATAGCACTCTCCTTTTTTTTATGATATCCTCATATATCAAAATGATATCCCTCCATTGAAATAAATAAATAATAATAAAAAAAAAACAGGAAGAAATAGGATATTTACATAGAGATTGATAAGTGGTGGAATAGTGATGTAGTGGGGTAATGCCAGGTATATTTAATAGCATAAATTCACATTTTATCTTGCATGCTATATTCATTTTACAATATCTATATTTGATATTTAGAAAAAAAAGTCTCACAGCACTCTAATATTAACACAGCAGCACTCTGGTTTAGAATCATTATGATTAATAACAATTATTGTTTTTAAATATGGATTTGAAATAGAAAATAATAATATAGATAATATAAATAATAATAAGAATATAATAAAAAATTTAGAAATTTATTTAATTAATTCATTATTATTTTTTTGAATGTAACTTTTTCGTAGCATTTTTGACTACTGTTTACTAAGTTTTCTGCTATGCCACATTAGTGTGTTAGGGGTAAGATGTTTGTCATTTTTTAGTTAAGTTTAGTTGAAGTATGACATTTGATTTAATGAACAGCTGGATGTGCTCAGTTTGTTTTTCACTTTGTTGGCAGACATCAGTACTTGCCACTTACCCAGTTTGAAGGTTGCTTTTAAGGAGTGAACATTCTTTTTAAAGTTACATGTATCCAATAATTGTTAAATGCATACCATTTAACAATTATTGTCTGGAATGGCTGATAAAAGAAGTTAATCCATTTCAGAAGGTCGCTTTCATTTTATTTAGTTTTGAATCTTCTTTTACTTCATGTGCAGTATTTTATACTGAGATTTAAGCATTTAAATTCAGTAGTTTTATATTATTCGACAATCGACCTTCACTGTAGCAGACTGTAGAAAATTCCTGACTAGAGTTCTATTAGCACAGTGCTATTCTAAAGGAAATTCAGTATAGAAATCATTCACTGTGATAAACCATTCCTGTGATCCAAAATATAAGTTTATTTTAAACACCTCATGTTTGCTTGCTAAGACAACTGTGGTCATTTAATCGCCAGTTAACAATGACTTGTTTATCTGTCATGAAAAATATGGATTGCGAAGTGTGTCATTTTGATTGAGATACCATTGAAATGGCATGGATATGAAGTTTAAGACAACTGATATATTTTATCGCCATGATCAGTGGTTCAAGTATTTTAAGTATGTGGACTCAGTTTATTGAATATAATGGCTTTAGTAGTGTTATCGAGCTGCACTTCACTTAAAATAAAATTTTATATGATAAACATAAAATATTGTGGGTGGAATTCCAATTGCACTCTTTTTTTTTTTTTTTTTTTTAACTTTGAAGTCTTGAATAGGATGAAACTGAAACATCAGTAACAGGACAGTACCATAATTTCTATTCGAGTAATATACTGTAACTAGGTTTCTCTGCCAGCAGAAAATTAAAGTTTTTTTTTTAAGTTGTGTGAAGAGAAGTAGTCATTAAAATGCTTTCTTTTTCATAGAAAAAAGAATTATGTCTGCGGTTTTATCTAACAATAATCATTCTAAGTCTAATTTGTTTTTAAAAGGTTAGGATATTTTAATTTCTTATGGGATTGATTGTACATATTTAGTTTATTATAAAGATTTTAAGTAAGATACATTGATGTAAACTCATTATGTATCAAAACTTAAATATTAGTTCTAAATTTTCTAATTTCACATCCTTCTAGTTCACTTCCATTATTATTTGATTTTTTTTTTTTTTAATGTGAATCTCACTCAAAAAAAAGATTGTAGACCTATCATACTTTAGTACTATTGGTGGGCTGAGAATTAGATAATCCAGAAATCCTGCTCAGTAGGCTAAACATGGAACAATTTCAAGACTTAAATATGTAGCCTCACAGTGGGCAGTGAAATTCATCTTCTTCTTCTTCTTGAGTTTTCTGCAATTGAGCAGGTTCTTCTCTTAGTAGAAAAACTTTCCTTCCACTCTCTTCTGTTCTGAGTCCTCTTTCAAGGTTGTGTACCTGTCTCCATTCAGCATATCATCTAACATTATTTTCCTTACTCTTTCTCTGGGTCTTTTTTCCATCTGTTTTTCCTTTGATGGCATCTCTGATAATTCCATTTCCTCTCAGAATATGTCCAATCCAGTTTCCCTTTCTTCTTTTTATCCTCCTTAGCAGACTTCTTTCTTCTTCTATTTAAGACTTCTTCATTAGTTATTTTATCTGTCCATTTGATTTTTTCCATCCTTCTCCAAATCCACATCTCAAAGCTTTCCAAAATTCATCTACTACCTTAAAATTCACAAAACATCTCTGCTCATAATGGGATTCAAGCTTGCAGACTATTGGTTAGAGAGTAAAAGTGTATAACAACTCAGTCAACTAGGCTCTAAAATGCAAGCTTTTGAATCAGTCCTATACACGAGAAGTTGCAAAACCTATAGCACACAGGTAGGAAGTGTGCTTCTTTAACAGCTGGAGGGTGTAATCTTGGGAAAAACAGTGTGCACAGGGATGTTCTTGAAGATTAGAGGTAGATGAAATGAATGAGGAGGATAATAGATTAGTTTGATAGGTTTGAAGCACTTGACAGTAAAATGATGTTGACTAATTCACAGAATATTGCCATTGAATGATTCCTGAAAATCTGGTTATCATCAAAAATAATTTGGAAGTGGGTGGGGGGAGTGAAGCTATATTATTTCTTCAAAGAAATAAGACAGAATTAGTTTAGCAGCATTGATATTCACGAGACTAACCTTGTCACCCTGCAGAATCACATACAGATGAATTTAAGGTATTGAATCAATCTGAGATTGGTTATATAGGAAGAACAGCATGTGTGCAAATGAGTGAAAGTATAGGTTTTGGCTACTCTGGCATTCATGAGACTGATGAGAGGACCATCCACAGTGATATGTAGTAAGTGATCAGAAAGGAAACTAGTGACCCATTTACAAATGATGGAAGGCAGAGATAATAGTTTTGTAAATAGGTCTTGGTGGCAGACCTGAAAGGCTGGTAGTGACAGCTAGGAGATATGTTGTGAATTATCACGTTCACACTAGGCAGTGTCCACAGGTGCTGACAGTGACATGGAAATTGCTTACTGTATGTATGTATGTTCAAGTTCACAAATGCATTTTATAACAACATAGTTTTTTTCGATGTTCACTATAACCCATAACCTTTTACCTTCTTTACTTAATTTCAACACTGTTCTTTCTAGTTCTTCATCTTCAATAATTACTATGTTATCTGCAATTATAAATTATTAATTTTCGTACCTTGAATTGAAATTCCTTTTATATTCTCCTTTATAACATCACTGTCCTTTCCTGATAAAGATCATAGTTGGGGATATGGGATCTCTGTGTTTCATGCCTCTCAATGTCCAGAATAATCTTCCTATTTCTCCACAATTTCTCACAGCTACCTCTGCATTATTGTTGATATTCTGCAACAGATGTATCAGGTTTCTGTCTACTTTGTAAGATTTCAGTACAGCCATGCTATTTTCTGATCTATGACGTTGAATGCTTCCCAAAAGCCGACATGAATATTTATGTTTTTATGTAGAGCTTTCTCCACAATTAATCTTAGCATTAAGATTAAATGCAGGATTCAGAAGAGACAGTATTCCTGTCTCTTCTGAATCCTGCTTGCTCATCTTGTAGATCTTCTTCCATTAGTTTCCTTATTCTTTGTTATCATCATCATCATAAGTACTTTTCCAATATAACTCACAGCAAAAATTTTTTCAGTTCATTTTGCTTCCTTCAATAACAATTTATATAATAAAATTTTTCAGATATACCAGTCTGTAAATACCAAAAGTACAATGGACTCCTGGCATACTTCCACCAAAAGCATTATGTAATTCATAGAACAGTCCAACTGATCAATTTGTTAATTTGAGATAAGAAAATAACTTTAAAATCTTAAAAATAATTTTTAAAATTAGAAAAATTGTAAAATGCATTTTTACAATTTTTATAATTTAAAATTTTTTTAAGATTTTTAAGACGTCATCATTCTAGAGAATCTTGCCATGTTATCTAGGACTATTTTCTCTCCCCCCCACCATACAAATAGAATCATAACAGCATAATAAACACACTTACAAGACTAGGAAACAAAACGAAACAAAAAAAAAAGACCATTTTTCCCAGTAACTTGATGCTTTTTGAAAGAATTTCAATGAAACAAATATTGCAAAATTAACTTGACATCTTAATTTTTTTTTTTTTTTTTACTGTTCAGGATAAGAATTAAATGGGATTAATGATTAGGATTAGGGTTTCTGGGCGGGAAGGAATTCCCGCCCGTTCTCGGGAATTTTTTTTCGTTTTCCCGTCCCGAATTTCCCGTTCCAGAGAAAATTTGGTCGGGAAATCGAGAAAATTTTTAATAAATTATTTTTTATTAAATCATAAATCATATTTTAATATTTTTTTATAGATTGCCATCACAATGAGTAAAGAGTATAAAGAATGTTAGGAATATTGTAGAAAAGATAAAGATAACAAATCAGCTTTTTGCCAGATATGCTCCAAAACTTTGCAATGGAAAGCATCATCAAACAGCGGTCTACATAGGCACCTAGTATACATTCATGGAATGAAAAGGAAAAAACAGTCTGAATTGAATAATAATGAGCCAATGCCTTCATCTTCTAAGAGACAAATGACAATTTGACATTATGTCAAGGGACTGGATTTAGAAGAAACTGTAAGCAAATGGATGGGATATCAGTCAACACCATCACAAAAAATTACAGAAATATATTGATGTTAGTTTCACAAGCAAAGGAATGCAGTTGCCAAGAAGTCCATCTTCAGTTATGACACTAATACATAATTATTATAGTAAAGTGAAACAACATCCAGAAATTGGAAATATTCAAATGTGATAATAAAAAACTGAGTATTTCAATAGACGAATGGACCAGTTACAAGAATCGCAGATACAATAATGTTCACGTATACTGCAATGAGACCTTAATGAACCTTGGTTTAATAAGAATACATGGGAACTGTCCTGAGGAAAAAGTGTTTCCTTGCTTCATGAAAGATTAGAAAACTTTCAGTTAAAACTTGAAAGTGATGCAGTACCATCAATTACAAGTGACATAACAGCTGTACCGTCAATTACAAGTGACGGTACAGCTGTTATGGAAAAATTCGGAAAATTATCACAGACTAATCAACAGTACTGCTACAACCATGCGCTACATCTAGCTTTAACAAAAGTATTTTATATTTAAAAGTTGAGTGACTTGTAGCAGTGATAGTGAATTCAATACAGATTCTGAGTAAGATAAAAATGATAACAGTGATTCTGAGTTAGATGGTGTGGCCTGAGCTGATCTGTATGATTTGTGAGATGATCTATCTTCGGCAATTAGCAGAGTACAAAGAATTATGAAAATATTTAAATATTCTCCAGTAAAAAATTCTCTTTTGCAGCAAGAAATAACCAAGAGCGAAAAGATTAAGTAAGAGAATCAGTATGTTGAATTGCTTATAACCTGTAAGATTAGCAGTTGAAGCCTTAAGCAATAGAGAAGTTAATATTCTCACAATTGAAGGAATTTTTAAGTTCCTGGTCAGTAATTAGAAAAGCAGAATTCTTCAATGAGCCAAATGCTTTTAAAGGAAATAAAATTTGAATTGGTTAAACGTACAAATAGAGATCTGTGTCTTTCACAAAGTACTTCAGCAACGTTAGTTGTTTATGTGAGATGGAAGAGGATGAATTTTTTGCCTTGTCATTAATGGAAAGACTTTTTAAAGGAACATTTACAGCAGAAGAAGTTCCAATAAAAGAAATAAAGGATGTCCTTACAGAGAGTTCTGTTCTGACATTAAATAAGAATCTGATCTGAAGAGTGAATTGACTAAAGCAATATCAATTTCGACATCAAAGCCTAGCCCTATGCATGCAGACAAAATATTTGCATATCTAAGGAAGGAAATGAGCTTATATGAAGCAACGCATTCTCTCACTCCCAACTTGAAGATGCTTTTAGATGCACTCTTAACAATTCGACCAATGTCCATAGAAAATTAAAGAAATTTTTCCACATCAAGTATATTTGTTACAAAGTGAAGATCACAATTGTCTGATCGGGCAATTAGTGCTCTATGTTTCTTAAAGTTTCATTTTAAAAATGACAAACAAAAACAATTTGAAGTATTTTTTAATTTTCAAATGAATAATATTTGCATTTGTTTTCTATTAATGTTTAATATAATAAATAAAATATTTAAATGAGATTGGGAATGTTAATACATTGTGTGATATGTGTAAAAACTCACTGTATACTATAAGATTTGGTTAAATAAAGTTTGCATTAATTACATTGTTTATATTTTGAGAAAACCTGAAATATAACAGAAACCTAGGCAAAATGATAGTGTAGTGACCCCTGTTTAGCTCTCAGGGCAAGAGATGCACTTGTCATGAAATTCTGGTCGACCTCCATTTAGAAAATTTCATTTACTCATTTTTTGCTTTGACCTTTTACATATGCATAATTAACTTTTACATATTTTACGTCTTATTACATATAGGAGTGTCTCAAAACCTCTGAAAGACTGCACCGGGGCCACGAACCCCGGTTGCCCCACCTTCTCTATGGCTTTTCTGTTTATTAACATTTACTGTTATAGCTATTATTACATATGATCAACAAAAATTAAATAAAAAAGATTATTTCGGGGATTCTCGAGAATTCTCGGGAAATACGATTTCCTGTTCTCGATTCCCGAAGGCTCCAAAATGTCGGGAATTTGGAAACACTAATTAGGATTAAGTTTAAGGATTCAATTTTGTTTGTAATGTCCAATTCTGGATAACTATCTACTACTACTATTCTAAGTTTTCTTTTATAGCATATATTTTGGAAAATTTAGAAGGGGAAAATCAACCAGTGATAAGTACAGCATGAATATTTTTGTGTAGTTGATAATATATGCAGTGAAAATGTTGCCTACATTTGAAAGAAATTAAAAGATCTACATAAAACAAGTGCTGGCCTGGATGGCCGAGTGATTAGCTTATCCGCTCTCCAGCCAAAAGGCTGCAGGTTCGAATCCTGCCGTGGGCATGGATGTTTGTGATTGTCTGTGAAAATACTTGTGGTAGTGGTCAGTGGTAGATGATGAAAGTAGTTGCGGTTGGTGGAGACGGAGAGTTGTAGAGTAGGTGGCCTCCCTCAATGAGTCTTTGGACTCCCTGGAGGTATTACATACTACTACTACTAATAATAATACACAATGAAATCTTTTGCCTAATTGGATAGCATCACTACACTCCAAACAGACTGTGGGTTCACATCCTGATATGACATGATTTTCTGTGAAAGTCTTTATATGGCAAATGAAGTTGATCATCTGTTGTGAAACAAATGCCCTGCTTACTGGAGGCCTGAAGTGACTTGAAAATGTTCCATTGTTCAATGTTTGTTCCATAGAGCAAGGTTTTGGGATTATCTGACCCTTATAGTGCTAATGTGTTATAGGTTTATAACATTTTATGGGTGAAATTCATTTAAAAAAATTAACTAAATAAATAAACAGCCTTCTTATATTAATGACTGAAAATAACTTATCAATGTATTTTAATTATGACCATCAATGCTCCGTGGCTCAGAAATGTTAGCACTGCTTAAACAAATGGACTTACATTTAACGTTATATGTTATTTTATTCCTAGTAAGCTCATAATTTGGTAATAATCTTGCTTCTTTTCAGAAGTATGCAACTGTCAAGAAACTAAACATACATCTGTGACCATTTAGAGTGCATTCTGAATATGAAAATAAGTTTTATTAGTTAAATATGCAATATTTACTAAATACATAATATCTAAACGTTTCAAAATAATTACCCATGAAATCCAAAAACTTAAATACTGTGCAGTCATTAAGCAGTAGTATGATTAACAGAAGTTATCTTATACCCTACTTCATCTGCCTGCCAGCTGTAGTTCAGACACAACATTGTTTTAAGTAGTAAAAGCTATAAAAGAAACAAAGTTTTATTGTCATGGCAGCAGTTTCTATACATTATAAATTCCAATATTTCATCTGTCAGACACATCATCTGGGATACAATATAAGAATTGTAATAACATACACAAACCACACACACAAAAAAGTGGAAAATGTCAGACTGAAAGCTTAAAGCATTTAAGCTTACAGCCTACCATTTTCTTTTTTTTTTTTTTTTTTTTTTTTTTTATAATAATTTGCCTTAATTTTTGATCTTTAATATTAAACATTCATATGATTTTTAACAATCTTCCCTTAGGAATTAAACTATTTTTGCAGAGGGCATTCACCTTTTAGCTAACAGACTGCACAGCATTTGTAATGCATTTATTTTGTACTACAGTATTAACATTCTACATATATTTTTTTCTTTAATTAATAATATGTACATGTCATATTGGAGGCTTAATGGATTGTATACAGCACTCAGAAAGGATTAAAACAGAATTTAATACTTTCTATATTATTTCGTCTCAGTAAATGAGACATCTTCAGGGATTACAAAAAAACTAATGTATCATAAAAACAAATAACACACAATACTAAGCCCAGCCACGTGGGTGACACTCAAGTCCTATCTAGGTGGAGCGCCCTCTAAGTGCTGTTGTAGGTGGCCTGGAATGTAAAGTGGCACCTCTGGTGATAAGCGTTTCCAAAATCTTAGGAAGCTTAATGCAACCATATTTGTTGAGATTCGGTTGATTTCTGAGATCTGCTGCTGATTCTAAGAATAGTCTCTCTTTTTTGAATTTGCTGTGGTGGAGCATGGTGGTTTTTTTCCATGAGATCCTGTGGATTGTATCCAAGACATGGTCAGCCAGGCCTGACTGACCATAGTCATGTTTGCTGATGAATGACTTATGTTCCTCCAGGCAGATAGTGGCTGATCAGCCTGTCTGTCCAAAGTACGCCAGTTTAAAGGAACACGGTACTTTATAGACTCCAGGCACTGAGAGAGAGAGAGAGAGAGAGAGAGGAGGGAGCTGATCTTTTGTACAACGGATAAGGGTAGCAAGTTTGCAGTGGGGCTTAAATGCTGTGTGTAGGTTGTACTCTTTTTAAAATCTTGGCTATTTTTTCAGATGTGCCACGGATGTAGGATATGGTGATGGCATTTCTAAACTCTTTCTAAAGAGAAGAGCGAGGAAAGGGGGAGGACCTCATTATTTTTTTAATACTGTGATCGCTGTAACCACATACACAACACTTTCCTCTTCAATGGTTACAGTGATCACAGTTGTAAGAGCGGTTCCACTGGAACAAAGATTGTGGGCTCTCTTGGTAAGAGTTTTAATAATGCCATATTGTTGAGTGGGGCAGTGGTGGTGGGAGAGTTTATGAATGTATCTGCCTGTGTGCATGGGTTTTCTATATACAGTGAAGGAAAGTGTACCGTTGGGAAGGCGTGTAACTAAAGTGTCTAGGAAGGCTAAACAATTGTTCTTTTCCTTTTCCATTGTAAACTGGATTCTTGGATGTAGGCTGTTGAGGTGACTGAGGAAAGAGTCTAGTATGTCTGGGCCATGAGGTCAAATTGAGAACACATCATCTACATATCTTAGCCAGATAGAAGGTTTGAGAGGGGCTGAATCTATGGCTCGTTTTTCAAAATCTTCCATATAAAAATTGGCAAGAGGGGGATGAAAGGGGGGGAATCCATGGCTGTTCCCTCTATCTGCTTGTAGATTTTGTTCTTCCAAGAAAAATAACCAGAATTGATGGCAAAGGAAAAGAGATCTGAGATATCAGAAGGAAAAACGTTTTTTAAGGGTGTTAAGGTATCAATTAAGGGAATATTGGTAAACAACAAGATGTCAAAGCTTACCAATATGTCTGTGTTATTTAAGGCTAAATTTTCTATGAGGGTTTTAAAATGGGTAGTTTTTTATATAGTATGTGGAAAGTCCAGTGAGGGAGGTCAGAGAGCTGGCCAGCTGTTTTGATATAGCAAGGTGCATTAGTGGCATTTACTATAGGTCTTAGTGGAGAATTGGGTTTGTGGAAATGGAAAGGTTTGAGTTTTTTCGTGATTTCTAGGGGCCAGGAAGACACTTTTTTTTAAGTAAGTTTTTAAATTTTTTGACTTGTGTTTTTGTTGGGTCGTGTTCTAGCGAGGTGTGGGTAGAGTGATCTTGGAGGATAATCCCCGTTTCCCAATTGTATTCCGTGGTATTAAGCATGACTGTGGCATTATCCTTATCTGCTCTGGTGATGACAATAAATTACTTTTTGGAGGTGGAGACTGGGCGAGGATGTTGGCGACGTCAAGTCTGATGTTATTTGCTATCTCCGGCACTAAGCAACAGATACCGTGTTCGACATTGTACATCACATCAAGCACCAGCACTTCTTTAGGAGCGACCGCAAAATTGTGGCCGAGGCTTAGGGCACTGACGGCATTGTTGTTGAGCCTTTTGGATGATACGTTCACTAATGTCTGGAGCGGTTGAATCTGCAGTTGCGGTTTGGCTTTAACCAGGTTGTTAAATTTCTTGATACGTTTATTTTTTATTTCTTGAAATTCTTTCTGTGCAGAAGCATCCGAGATGCCAGATAGAATAGACCAAAGCTCAGGGTTAAGTACAGCAGAGAGCGCTGATTGTAGGGAGCTAATGGCGGCGTTCGTTACGGATCTTTTGGAATGAATCAACTTTCATTCCAAAAAAGCCCTCCGCATACATTACCACGCCAGCTTGTCACTTCTGCAGGAACAAATCGCCGCTACTCTTCTAAGTGACGAACGCCGCCATTAGCTCCCTACAATCAGAGCTCTCCGCTGTACTTAACCCTGAACTTTGGTCTATTCTGTCTGGCATCTTGGAAGCTTCTGCACAGAAAGAATTTCAAAAAATAAACATATCAAGAAATTTAACAACCTGGTTAAAGTCAAACCGCAACTGCAAATTCAACCGCTCCAGACAGTAGTGAACTTATCGTACAAAAGGCTCAACGACGATGCCGTCAGTGCCCTAAGCCTTGGCCACAATTTCGCAGTCGCTCCTAAAGAAGTGCCGGTGCCTGATGTGATGTACAATGTCAAACACGGTATCTGTCACTTAGCACCGGAGATAGCAAATAACATCAGACTTGACGTCGCCAACATCCTCGCCCAGTCTCTGCCTCCAAAAAGTAATTTATCGCCCTCCCAACGCACTGCTCTCATGAAATTACATCATCATCATACGTATCAAGGATTTAGGCCTAGCATGGCCTGTTCCGGCCTCATGAAATTACGAAAAGAAAAAAGTATCGTCATCGCCAGAGCAGATAAGGGTAATGCCACAGTTGTTCTTAATACCACGGAATACAATCAGAAAATGAAGATTATCCTCCGAGATCGCTCTACCTACATCCCGCTAGAACATGACCCCACAAAAACACGAGTCAAAAAATTAAAAAACTTCCTTAAAAAAGTATCTTCTTGGCCCCTGGAAATCACGAAAAAACTCAACCCTTTCCATCCCCCCCATAAATATATGGTTTACCAAAAATCGACAAACCCAATTCCTCACTAAGACCTACAGTAGATGCCACTAACGCACCTTGCTACAAGCTGTCGAAACAGCTGGCCAGTTCTCTGACCCCCCCCTCAATGGACTTTCCACATCCTATATAAAAACTCTACACATTTTAAAACCCTCATAGAAAATTTAACCTTAAATAACACAGACATATTGGTAAGCTTTGACATCTCCTCATTGTTTACCAATATTCCCTTAATTGATACCTTATCACTCTTAAAAAACGTTTTTTAGCAGCAGCTCTCAGAAATCAACCGAATCTCAACAAATATGGTTTTCCTTCTGACATCTTAGATCTCTTTTCCTCGCCATCAATTCTGGTTATTTTTCTTGGAAGAATAAAATCTACAAGCAGATAGAGAGAACAGCCATGGATTCCCCCGTCTCACCCCCTCTTGCTAATTTTTATATGGAAGAAGTTGAAAAACGAGGCATAGATTCAGCCTCTCTCAAACCTTCTATTTGACTAAGATATGTAGGTGATGTGTTCTCTATTTGGCCTCATGGCCCAGACACACTGCACTCTTTCCTCGGTCACCTCAACAGCCTGCATCCAAGAATCCAGTTTACAATGGAAAAGGAAAAGAACAATTGTTTACCCTTCCTAGACACCTTAGTTACACGCCTTCCCAATGGTACACTTTCCTTCACTGTATATAGAAAACCCATGCACACAGGCAGATACATTCACAAACTCTCCCACCACCACCACCACCACCCGACTCAACAATATGGCATTATTAAAACTCTTACCAAGAGAGCCCACAATCTTTGTTCCAGTGGAACTGCTCTTACAACTGAGCTTGACCACATATACAACACTTTCCTCTCCAATGGCTACAGCGATCACAGTATTAAAAAAATAATCAGGTCCTCCCCCTTTTCTCGGTCTTCTCTTCAGAAAGAGCTTAGAAATGCCATCACCATACCCTACATCCGTGGCACATCCAAAAAAATAGCCAAGATTTTAAAAAAGTACAACCTACACACAGCATTTATGCCCCGCCGCAAACTTGCTACCCTTATCCGCTCTACAAAAGATCAGCTCCCTCCTCTCTCAGTGCCTGGAGTCTATAAAGTACTCTGTTCCTGTAAACTGACGTACTTTGGACAGACAGGCAGATCAGCCACTATCTGCCTTGAGGAACATAAGTCATACATCTGCAAACATGACTATGGTCAGTCAGGCCTGGCTGACCATGTCTTGGATACACCCACAGGATCTCATGGAAAAAAACCACCATGCTCCACCAAGCAAATTCAAAAAAGAGAGACTATTCTTAGAATCAGCAGCAGTTCTCAGAGATCAACCAAATCTCAACAAATATGGTTGCATTAAACTTCCTAAGATTAGGGAAACGCGTATCACCATTCCCACTTTACATTCCAGGCCACCTACAACTGCCCTTAGAGGCTGCTCCACCTAGATAGGACTTTAGTGTCACCCACGTGGTTGGGTTTAGTATTGTGTGTTATTTTTTTTTCGTAATCCCTGAAGATGTCTCATTTACTGAGACGAAATATATAGGAAGTATTAAATTCTGTTTTAATCCTTTCTGAGTGCTGTATACAATAAGGCTTAATGTATACAATATATTAAGCCTCCAATATGATGTCCTCACAGCACTTAAGCCTCTACACACAGATGATATATATATGTCTAAACATATATACATATGATATCTAAAGAGATGTACAGGATACACATGCAACAGCAATACATTACTGAGCTACATTATTACTAGCTTTACATCAGCAATTTTCATCCAAATTAGTTATTTCTCTGAACTCAATATTATCAGATCCTACATTTTGATCTTCTAAGTCACCTCTAACTGCATATTCGTGTATATCTTGGTCTTCTTCTTCTAGGGTCTTTTGCCTGCCATCAAACACCTCTTTTGCTAACCTTTCCTCTCTCATTCTTTTGAAGTGACCTTATCAACGGAGATCAACTCTGCTTGCACATTCCTGAATGCTAACAAAGTCAAGTTATTTCCTAATATTATCATTTTTAATATTATTCTCGACATATCAAATGGAATAGCAAGGAGAAAAAGGGCTGCTTGGATAGCCTTCAACAAAATAAAATCAACAATCACCAACCAAAACATAGATGGCAGTGAAACATGGAACACAACTTTAAAAGAAGAACAAAGCTTAATAACAACTCAACATGCAATAAAAAGAAGAATGTGCAATATAAATAAAATAGACCACGTAAGACACACAGAAATCAGGAAGAAGTCTGGACTCAAAGATGTAATAAAAGCAATCTACAACAGCAAAAGTAGATGGGCAGGACATCTCGCCAGAATGAGAGACAACAGATGGACAGTGAAAGCGACAAATTGGTATCCGAGAGATACCAAAAGGAAACCTGGAAGACCAGCCTTAAGGTGGAAGACCAATGATTAAGAAAGTTGGAAGAAAATTGAGAAGAAAGGCCAAAGACAGGAATAGCAGGACTCTTTACGACCTGCAGTCATGGAGAAATCCTGACTGAAATCACAGGTCCATCAAGTTAATCAAGGTAATATTATTCTGCCATCGATGCCATCTGTTCACTTTTATTTTTCTCTGTGTGGTTGAGTGTTCTGGCTTATTTCTCTCTTATTCCATATCAGGTTTTTCAACTGGCTCTCCATCATACCAACTTTGTTTTATTTTTTGTATCTAGTTCCAAATTTTTCTTGTTTTAATCCTTTACCCAAGCATAAGCAAAAAAATTTGCATGTAAAGTATTTTTATGACTAAGCTACTTGTATATAGAGGCCTTTGCATCAATTACCTTCATATCCCATAATGCATAGAAAAGTTTCTTTCAGACATGTGCTTACCCTTGGGTCAACCTGGTCACCTGCAATACCACCAGAATGCAGTCTTGCTTTTCTCTCATAAAAAAGATCTCAGTTCATCCTCATCCTTAGTATTTATTTGTATGGAGTTTCCTCCCTTTTTCTCCCCCATCCCTATTGGGGTAGGTTGAGTCCCCCCTCACGGGGGGGTTAAGTATTTATAGCTGTAGATCCATGTGTGTTCACGGGGCCGGTTTGCCTGCTTACGGGATGAAAAACGCCAGATAAGCTGGCAGAAAAATCCTACTGCCCATGCCCAAGACCGGCTAACTTGGCTATGGCTGAGGAAGATCCTCAAATTCCTCACATCTTCGACGGGAATCGGACCTGGGACACTCCTTCCCCAGTCATATGGTTGTGAAGCGCACAGCCACTAGGCTAACCGCACAGACCTCATCCTTAGTAAAACACGTACTTGGTAATAAATGAATCACCAAGCAGGATCAGATCTGTCCATCTCTCTCTCTCCTTGGAATGACATCTACCTCCAGCTTTTCTGACTGTAGATAAATGTCATCACATTGCATCAATGGCTTCCTCAGTTTCTAAAAAACTAAGCATTCTTTTCCACTTAAAATGCTATTTTACCCTTCCAGCTATTAATTCTGTACAAACATCCCAAATTCACCCCACACGTTTGGGACAGTGTACTTAAAACATCCCTAAAAAGTCTTAATACTATTCAGAGGAGAGCAATTCAGCTAATAGATGATCTGTCCCTCCCACTCTCACTGACTAGCTTCCATTTCTATCTCACAGATGCACTGTTTGAGCTCTGAGTCTTTCCTACAGGTATTTCAATGGTCACTGTTCAGATGAACTAGCAATCACAATTCTCCCCTTTCTGTATCCATTCAAACAAGAGTATCAGCTGCTTAGCTTGTCTTTTCAATATAACTGCAAGTGTATTGAACCTTCTTCTCCTCTTCTATTCCATGTGCCTGTCCTCTTGAACAGCCTTCCTTATGAAATGTTCCCCAACAACAACAACAACCTCCAACTGTTCAAGAAAAATGTCAATAACTTCTTCTTTCCCAACTCTCACCCGTATCCCACAAACACGTATTGATATGCTATAAAGCTTTTCTACCTCTTGTGTATGGGAGTGATATAAAGGGGGGAAGGTTAAAATAAAAGTATAATTTAATTTGTAACCAAGCAGAAAATCTTTCTACAGATGAAATATTCTACTTGTTCTATAGGTTCTTTGCCAAAATGCACTCAATGTTTTTCACGTTCCTTCCTATTTTCATAATTTTTTGTCTTTTTACTGACAATTTTCATACCAAATTTGTTACAGCTATTATTCATTTTAAAAGGTAAGGCATACAACTGTAATGGATTTCTTTAAAAGTGTAACATCATCTGTATAAAGTGAAGTAAAAAGCTGAATTGAATATTTCCAATTTTAATGTCAGGTTCAATACCATGTTCCCTCATAATATGGTCCACCCCTTGTCTTAAAAATTTGCATCGAACCATTTTCCTATGCCTCCTTTCAACTTAAATATCGACTTCATCCCAGAAATGGGATGAAGTCGATATCATCCCAATATTTCATCCCAGAAATGCTGTTCTAGAGACCACATAGAACGCTTTTAAGCCAGTCCAGGCCTCTTCAGCTTGTTGGTTGGTGAATACATTAATCACTTGGGCCAACCACGCTAGCAAATACAGACTGTGATTTCTCAACAATTTGTCTTGAAGAAAAAATCTGATCTAACAAATCTAATTTGTTAATCCAGTTTGTTCTTCCTTAAGTTTCTCTTCCATGTTTTTCTTAATATTAAAAAAAAAAAATAATAATAAAAAGATTTGTAGACCTGAAAAAGGCATGTGACAAGTGAAAAGAGAAAAATGTTACAGTTATGTGGGAAGGGGAGTAAATGGGACATTATAGATCCACAAATTTTTTTTTTTATTATTATTATTTTATTTATTTTTAATGCGACTCCCACCATGAAAGGTTGTAAACCTTATAGTACTAATGTAGCACACTAGTAGTGTTAGGGTTTTTCTTTATTTTTATTATATTTATAGATTTTTTTTGTTGTTATTATTTTTGTATTTTTAATACATTTTTATATGTATATTTTTTCATTTTTATTATATTTAAAATGTTTTACCTTTATTATTATTTTTGTATTTTTTAATATATTTTTAACATAATCCAGAAATGCTGTTCTAGAGACCACATAGAACGCTTTTAAGCCAGTCCAGGCCTCTTCAGCTTGTTGGTTGGTGAATACATTAATCACTTGGGCCAACCACGCTAGCAAATACAGACTGTGATTTCTCAACAATTTGTCTTGAAGAAAAAATCTGATCTAACAAATCTAATTTGTTAATCCAGTTTGTTCTTCCTTAAGTTTCTCTTCCATGTTTTTCTTAACCTCTTCCCAAGTACATGTGTATAAATTTACTTGGAATACTCAGTAGGTAAAGTTCTCTGTAATACTTATATTTGGTTTTATTTCCCTTTTTAAACATGAGTATACTACAAGAGTTCCCTCCAATTACACTGGCCAACAACAAAAAAAAAATTTTCTGCTGATTATGATCTGACACTTATTTTTTACTAATTTGGGTGCGCTGATTTCAAATATCAAACCCATTTTTCTCTATCACGTCAGATTTTTCCTCTATAGCATTTTTTTTTGCTAATTTGTAAGTTTTTGATAATTTTAAGGAGGCAGTACTATTTAGAGGATAAAAAAAATCGATTTTTTAATATTTTTTTCTGAAAGTATGTACTTTTAAAAATCTGTTCCTAACTTTTTATCAAGAAATTCAAAAAATTCCCGAAGATATAATCTATTATTCAAAGCGGTGCGCAGATCAGAATTGGAGCGCTCACCGATCTCGCTTGTTAGTAAACGAATAAATGCGTAAGCACCTGCAACGGCACGTACTGGCGCTTTGAATGCGAGAGAGGCCAATAACCGACCTAATACATTTAGGCGATGAAATTCATTTGTTTTAGGCGATGACAACTGCCTAAAACAAATGAATGCTATATGCATCATAGTGGACAAAGAACGATCAAAATCAGTCAATCGTTAATCGATCGTGAAAGTATGATGAACGCTTATAACGTTTCAATAAAATCTCTGGTTTTTTTTTGTCTTGTTAATTGCATGTTAGTCGGCAGTGAAGAAAATACATCATGTCTACTACTCGAAATTGTGTCAATAGTGTAGATTCCTTCTGCTACATTTGTGGCAGCTTTACTGTTCCCAGTCAAAGGACAAATATCACTGATTTCGTTAAGAAAGTGTACTTTGCATACTTTGACGTAAAAATTGCAGATCAGGACAAGTCATGGGCTCCAAATAAAGTGTGTACGTCATGTGTAGAAAATTTACGACAGTGGAGCAAGGGAAAACACCAAAAATTAGCTTTTGGCATTCCAATGATTTGGCATGAACTGAAAAATCACGTAGATGATTGCTATTTTTGTTTAGTTCAGACTTCTGGTTATAATAAGAAGAATAAGAAAAAAATTGTGTATCCAAATCTCGACTCAGCAATTCGGCCAGTTGCTCATTCCAATGAAATAGCCGTGCCAATTTATAAAGGACTTCCTTTACTTGAGAACGAGCATGATCGGGATATGCCAGATGTTCTTGAGGAGCAAGACCCGGATGTTGATTTAGATAATGAAAATTTAATTTCTATTTATTTCTAGTTCTGGACCGCAACGTTTTACTCAAGCGGAATTGAATGACTTAGTAAGAGATTTGGGCCTATCAAAGGAATCATCAGAATTGTTAGCTTCAAGATTAAATGAAAAAAACTTACTTGAGCAAGATACGAAGATAACTTTTTATTGTAGCAGGGAAAGTAATCTTGTACAATATTTTAAACACTAGTGTGGGTTTGTTTACTGTAACAATGTGTCAGGTTAACTAACTGAAATGAGTTTTGTACAATATCATCCAAATGAGTGGCGTGTATTTATCGACAGTTCAAGCAGAAGTCTCAAGTGTGTCTTACTACACAATGGGAATGTATATGGCTCAATTCCTATTGGCTATTCAGTCCACTTAAAGGAAACATATGAGGACATTAAAAAGGTTCTGAAGTTATTAAAATATACAGACCATAACTGGATCATCTGTGTGGATCTTAAAATGGTGAACTTTTTACTTGGCTTTCAAAGAGGATATACAAAGTTTCCGTGTTTTCTATGCTTCTGGGATAGTAGAGCTAGAAACCAACACTGGAGTCAGAAACATTAGCCTCTTAGAATATCCTTAAAGAGAACAGAATGTTATAAATCAACCTTTAATCAACAGAGAAAAAATCATTTTTCCACCTCTACACATCGAACTAGGTCTTATGAAGCAGTATGTTAAAGCTTTAGATTTACAAGGTGACTGTTTCCAATACATATGTGAAAAATTTCCACGACTTAGTTATGAAAAAATTAAAGCTGGTGTATTTGATGGACCACAAATTAGAACTTTAATGAGAGACCCAAATTTCATCAACTCTATGAATGAAATTGTGAAATAGGCCTGGACTTCATTTACGATGGTTGTGAATAATTTTCTTGGAAACAAAAAAGCGTGCAATTACAAAGATCTAGTGGAAACAATGCTTGAAAATTTCCAGCACCTAGGTTGCAACATGAGCATAAAGCTTCATTTCCTATACAGTCATCTTGATAGATTTCCCGAGAATTTAGGTGCTGTAAACGATAAACAAGGCGAAAGATTTCATCAAGATTTAAAAACCAAGGAAGATGGGATTCTCACATGATGGCCAACTACTGTTGGAGTATTCAAAGGGATTGCCAAAACAGAACACACAGCAGAAATTGCTACAAACAAAAATTTATTCCCTGAAACTCATGTGTAAGTAAAATTGTTATTTTTTTTATAAATATCCTTGTAATTTTTAATGAATATTGCTAAGTAGTTATGTATCTAATTATCAGCCTCTCTCGCATTCAAAGTGCCAGTACGTGCCGTTGCAGGTTCTTACGCATTTATTTGTTTACTAACAAGCGAGAGTGGTGAGTGCTCCGATTCTGATCTGCACACCGCTTTGAATAACAGGCTATATCTTCAGGAATTTTTCGAATTTCTTGATAAAAAATTAGGAACAGATTTTTAAAAGTACATACTTTCAGAAAATAATATTAAAAAATCGATTTTTTTGATCCTCTAAATAGTACTGCCTCCTTAAAACTATCAAAAACTTACAAATTAGCAAAAAGAAAATGCCATAGAGGAAAAACCTGACGTGATAGAGAAAAATGGGTTTGATATTTGAAATCAGCGCACCCACATTAGTAAAAAACAAGTCTCATATAAAAGTCAGCAAAAATTGTGTTGGACTGTGTTATCAAAGAGTCAATAATTCTGGCATCTCAACAATTTAGCATTTCTGGATGAATACCATCTACTCTTGCTGGCTTCCAGCAAGAGTAGATGATTTCTGGTTTCTGATGGCTTTTCTACCTCAAGTATTGATATATATTTCTTCTTACAGCAACTGCTTCAAAAGAAACTGCCAGGTCAGAATGGATCAAGCTCTCCATTTCTTTCTTTCTTTCTTTCTATCCTCCCAAATTCTTTCTTTATGAACACTGTTCTAGAAAAAAGAAACCTGAACTGGATCTTCAATTATCTTATCTATCTACTTTTTCTGTGGTCTACCTCCTCTTGGTCTCTTCCCTTCAAATTTCATTTCATGCATGCCTCTTGGTATTCTTTCTAAATTCATTCTCATTACATGTCCAAGCCACTTTATGAAAAGTTCACAAGCATTTCTTTCACACTTGCTAGTCTGAAACCATTCCCAATCTCCACATTTCTTTCTTATTCTAAATTTCCTGTTTTTTTTTTTTTTTCAATATTGTCCTTAAAACTTTCATTTCCATTGCTTGAATTCTACTTGGATATCTTTTTATTAATCTCCGTGTCTCTGCTGAACAAGACGAAATGGGCAAAAAAGTAACTTCTATTAATCAAAAGTTTGTACTTCAGTGAGACCTCACTGATCCTGATTGTATTTCTCTTGAATATTTTCTACCACTGTTCTGTCCCTAATTTGTCTTCTGGATGTCTAGTAATTAAACTGGACATCCAGAATTACTTAGTTTTTTTTTTTAGTCACATTTATCATCTCTGATATCTTTTACAGATTCTTTCCTACATTTCCAAGCTTTTTCAATAGCTTCTGAAATATTTTACCACTTTTACCACCTGAATTTCTATATTCCTATCGATGAATTTAGTCAAAGAATTCACTGACCTATTAATGAATCATATCTTCACAATGAATTCTGTTTAGCCACTTTTACGCATAGCAGAACTTTCTTACATTTTTATCTGCTTTTGATTTAAGCCAATACAGAATATAACTTGTTGGTGTCAACCCCATCATTTATTCTGTATCCATCAACACCAACAGAATGAATGATGGGTTGACAACCTACTAGAAAGTGAAAACCAGGCAACAACAGTTCAGAAATCATTTTGGTTTTCCAAACTTTTTAAAGGCCATGTGATCTTCTCTCAGGACACTTAAGTGATTATTCTTTTAATGCTCTACAGAAGGGTGTTTGGTTGAAGTTTTATATCCCTTGCCTTGTTAAAAATCTCTTGTGGATTTTATCTAAACAAAAAGGAACAAAACTAAACAAAAAGAGCAGGCTACATATTAAAGTTTAGGATATAGTTTGCTCATATCATAATTTAAAGCACCTTAATACTTCGGGTTTTTTCCATGTCAGACACAAAAGTTCAAAGAAAGTTTTTGAGCTCAAGAGCTTTGTTTGAGCTTATCTAAAGAAATGAACTCAATCTAAAGAAAAGAAATGAATGAAGAAGATGAACTATTATCTCCAAATTTTGTATGTCATCCTCTTAGCTTTACTTAAAGCATTGTAAGTCTTTTAGTGTTCTTTCTACTTGCAGACTTTATCTAAACCAAAAGTTTCCAAATTTGGTATACAGTCTCCTCTTATTATAGCTTAAAGCATCATAAGACTTGAACGTCTCTCTAGACCAAACTCGTCTAAACAAAAAAAGCTATAATCTCCAAATTTGGTATATAGTCCCTCTTATCATAATGCATTTATACCAAAAAAAAATTAATTAAAGAACTGTAAGGGATTTCATTGATCCTCCTTCAGCTATAGGCCCAACACTTACATATTCTATCTAAATGATAAAACCTGAAGTTTCAGATGCCTATTATATCAGTAATCATTCATGTTTTAGTTTCTAATCTTCAAACTTAACAAAATGTTCTAGAAATGTTTTTCAAATTCCACTTCCAGATACTCAAAAAACAGAACTGCATCCCAATCTATTGGTTTTCAGCAGCTAAGCAGGGTAAATTTTAGGAAGAGCAACCCTCCAATCTTGGACATGAACAACATTTAATACTGATACCAATACAACTGTTGAGTCGAATAGTAAATTCCATTTTACTATAGTGGATGTGTTTTTTGAATACTGTTTGCAACAGTGAGTGTAGAAAAGCATGGGTACCACTGGACCTTAGTTGGGACTTTTCTGTAATACATTACAGCATACCAATTCAAGGCAGAGAACTATTTCTTTGTTGCAGTGCTAGACAATATCTAGTTTATAATACACTGCAGCGAAATTGAAATACCATTATCTGCTAATTAAACTCATTTATTTCACAAAAAATCAATGATATTAAAATTATTTTATTAAAAAATGCCATAATATATTTACTGTGCAAAGCAAGCATAACTTGAATTGAGACTTATGAGAAACCGTCGTAATAAATCTTCAAAATTTATGTGTACTACTTTTTTTTTATTATTAATTATATTTTTAATCTAAAAGATATATGAACATTTTTCAATATTCAAACTCAATCATGACAATTTGACAATTTAAATGTTCTTTATAAAATATCTCAAAAAAACTATTGATTAGGAGAATAAGAGAATGGATCAAAAATGAAAAGTTGGCATGAAAGTAATATGTAATTCACAATTCTCAGTCAACATATGTTGACTGAGAATTATTAGTATTTCTAAATTTTCCTTTACTGTATCCTGCTTTTACATAACGTTCTTCTCAAGATGAAATTATTTATAACAGGATTACTCTCCACCCAAATCCATTTGAAATATAAAATTCTCAGAAACGTTTTATGAATTATAACAAAACAAGAAAAGTTAAGTCATAATTCATAACTCACTCACCTTCACAGGTAATTTTGGTATTTTGAAGAATAAGATGATGTAAAGTTTGATTATGAAGAAGACCTTGTTTAAGCTGATGAATACCTTCATTACATACATTATTATGGCCAAGGTTCAATGATTTTAAGCTTCTGGTTATCAGCTGAAAGAAATTGCAAGAAATGATTAATTTAAAACAGTGTTGCAGGTTATAGTTATTTATATATATAATTATATATGTAATTATATGCTTCAACTCGGTTGTTGTGATACATTTTTAAAAATAGATTTAATGACTTAAAAACCGAGATTACTTATAAAGATTTAATAAGATTAATACAACTAGTTTCGGCTTATAATAGCCTTCATCAGGTATTCTTAAAGGAAGAGAATAGTAATAAACATTGAAGTATCTAAAAACTTGAAAATACAGGTAAAATATCGCCACACATAATTGATACATAAAAAAACATTGTATTTTTTCAAGTTGTTCTAACAGACGTGCCATTGTTTATTGCAAGTATGCGTGCAGACTCACGTGAACGCCAATATTGAATAACTGCATCATGGCTATCTGGGATGTTATAACTCAAATTGTTGTTTAAGTGGACAGGATTCAGAAGGATTTCCCCTGATTCTATAATTTTTCTCTCAAACTCATCATCAGAGCGAAAAATATTTTCTGATCTATCCCAGCAAACGGAGTGGCTTTGTTGATCATCATTAGGATTATTTGAAAAAAGAACATGACTGGATAACGCAGTTGCATGTGATCTTTTGTATGAGATGTCTCTTTTATGCTCATCTATACGTTGCTCAACAGATTTGTTAGTTTGTCCGAAATAAGGGATATCGCAATCGCACCATAATTTATATACGCCTGGTTATTTTAGGTTGTGATGAGGAGGCTTTGGATGACTGATTAGAGAACGGATTTTTGGAAGGGTGGTGAAGAACGTCTTGATGTTATATTTTTTAAGGACTTTTGCTAATTTGTTAGAGACTGTGCTAATATATGGGATGGAGATGCTGCCTTTAAAATTACTAGTTCCTGTGGTGCACTGTCTAGGAGAATCCAGAAGAAATTTCTTAATCGTTTTTTCAGAGTAACCATTTTGTTTAAAGATAAGCGAGAGTTGATTTATTTCTTTTTGTAGTTCATCTTGTTCATTCAAGAGAGAGCATGCTCTGTGTCCTAAGGTAGATATAGTTCCAAGTTTTTGTGGTGGAAAATGATGAGAAAGATTATGCAGATATCTATTGGTATGAGTAGGTTTTCTGTATATAGAGATTTTTAATCTTTCAGAGCAACGTGTAAGCATGACATCCAGGAAAGGCAAGGAGTTATTATTTTCTAGATCAGCAGTAAATTTTATATTAGGATGTTGGATGTTAAGATGATTAAGAAAAGCTATGAGAGATGTGTGCTTGTGATTCCAAACAATAAATATCATCAACATATCTTTTCCAAACTTTCGGTTTAAATGAGAAGGAAGATATGGCTTTCGTTTCAAAATCTTCAAGGAAGATGTTAGCTAGAACTGGGGACAAAGGATTGCCCATTGCCAGGTCTTGTTTTTGTTGGTAAACGGAGTCCTGATATTTGAAGTAACCAGAATGAATGCAATGTTTTAATAAAGCAAACATTTTTTTGGATAATTTGTCCTTTATGGCACGTCTGTTAGAACAACTTGAAAAAATACAACGTTTTTTATGTATCAATTATGTGTGGCGATATTTTACCTGTATTTTCAAGTTTTTAGATACTTCAATGTTTATTACTATTCTCTTCCTTTAAGAATACCTGATGAAGGCTATTATAAGCCGAAACTAGTTGTATTAATCTTATTAAATCTTTATAAGTAATCTCGGTTTTTAAGTCATTAAATCTATTTTTAAAAAAAAAATATATATATATATATATATATATTTTTTTTCCCTGCATAAGTTTAAAAAAAAGTGATGGAAAGATTGATAAACTTAGAAGAAGAGAAACTAAAAGCAAACTTTGAAAATACTTGATGTGAAAGGCTGGCCTGTTTAGGTCAGCCAGTAAATAACTAGTAGTGTTTCCACTTTCCAACCTACAGGCTATGAGGTTCAGATCCCCTGTGGCATGGATGTTTGTGAATGTCTTTAAGTGGTAGATGATATACAACAGCTAGCGTGAGGGTAACAAATTATTAGTGATTTGATGTGGATTGAAAAAAAAAAAAATTCTGTCTTTAGGCTTTAGAACATGGTTCCCAAATTGTCTATCCTCTAGTTCAGTGGATTATTCGCGCAATATCAGTTAATATTGGAAATTTTTCATGTGTATACTTCCAAATGACTTCATTGTTTATTGATTTTAAATGTAAACTATTCTGAATGTTTATTATCTCAAGTTCTACTTCAGCTTGGTTTATATCAAACAGCCCACTAATTTTATTTGAAATTTCTGTGATGTTCAAGTTTTCTTGAAATGGATTATTGATAAAAGATACAATCATTTCAGTTTTATTAAAATCTTTAAATCTTGAATTTATTTCTTCTTCAACTAATTCTATTTCACGAATAAATTCCTTTAAATCATAGCGAAGCATTTCTTGATTTTGTTCAAAAAATTTTAATAAATATGGGAGATGTCTAAATTCACAGTCATTTATATTTTTCTTTAATAAAAGTAAGTATCGTTGGAAAGTTTTTATTGAACTTAACATGTCAATTAAATTTTATCTCTACCTTGTAACTATAAATTTAAATTGATTAATTTCTTACAGAAATCTACTAAAAATGATAAGTGTAACAACCATCTTTTATCACTCAATTGTGGATAAATGACTCCTATTTCATCAAGAAAATTTTTTATATCGTTAATTAATACAAGAAATCTTTCTAAAAATTGACTTCTGCTGAGCCAGTGAACATTATTGTACAACAGAAGATCTTTATCATCTGCCTGTAATTTAAATAATTGCCACTGCAGGGCTTTTCCTCGAACAGAATTTACAATTTTAAATGTAATATCCAAAACATCTTTTGTGTTTAATCTTTTACTACACACTACTTGTTGGTGAATAATACAGTGGTACGTCAAAAAATCTGGATATTTGTCATCGTTTTTACATAATGAAATGAAGCCTGATTTATTACCTATCATTGCAGGAGCACCATCAGTTAGCAATAGACACAAGTTTAAAAAGCAGAAGTTTGTGTTGTTTCACAAATTCATCAAATGCCGAAAAAATGTCTTCTCCCCTAGTCCTAATCAATAATGGTGTAATTTTCAAAAGTTCTTCTTTGCTTGAATAATCTTGAAATACCATGCGAATAAATACCATTAACTGAGCAATATCAGTGAAGTCGTTTGATTCATCAGATTGTAATTAAAACACAACACACTGGTGAATGTCTTACATAAACTGGCCTGGAAACTTTTCTCCGGCAATTGGAACTCTTCCTTTCGGCAATTTGAAACCTTGTCTGCGGCCTAGAAGTAGTCTCTCTCTAGCGATGTCTCGAACTGAGAAGCTCCTTTCTGGAAGCGGGAAACTCCTCTCTCAAACAACGTGGATCCAGGCAGTCTCTCTGATGGCGACTGGACAGGGCGACCTCCTCTCTGACAGCAATTCTGGAACCGGGACCCCTTCTGCTTGCTTCAGTCCCTTTTTATCAGGCCTCCTCTGAGACCTCGCATGAAGTTTGGCAACCCCCAGAAAATCGGTATGAGTCTTTCATCTTAAGTTTCAAGTTCGGCATGCCTTTTGTTCTCCTCCGCTTTCTTTTGATTGTAAGTTGTCGGCCATCGGAAAGTTGTTTGAACTCTTTCTGACTGACTTCGGAGATGTTTACACTTAGAGCCTGCAAGCCTTTCTCATACATACAAGTTTCAATAACAATCTTTCTAATGCCGCCATGTACAGCTTCGGCAACAAAAACATTGGCTTTGTTTTTAATACTCTAACATATTCTTATTAAAGCAGTATATACAGTTAGCTTCAAAAGAGTTATTTACAAAAACATTTAATACAAACTATACCGAGACAAAGTTTATTTTTTTACAATATTCACATGGGACTTAACCTAAGTAAAAAATTGATGTAATGTGCTTTGGAATATTTAATATTTAAGCTACAATTGAGTTTTTACACTTTGCTTATAATCGTATTCACTGGGCTCGCTGTGACTTCCACTGATCCAAATTAATTCATTTACCTGGACTTATTAAGAAAATTACTGATTTGACAATTTTAATGAAAAATAAATAAACAATAGCAATACACTTAAAGCGAATTAAAAATAATACAAAATAATGATAAATAAAATATTATGTTTTCAGTTTTAATTAAATTTGTAAGTAAGGAGGAATACACAAGAGATCGACCAAAAATCGCTCCACGATCGACGGGTTGAACACCCCTGCTCTAGTTCATCCACTTTACTAACATACCGTATTTTCTGGTGTATAAGACGCACTTTTTTCCTTAAAAATTCATCTTAAAAATGGGGTGCGTCTTATATAATGAAAGTAAAGATTGTTTCCCCTTTTCAAAGTCATACGCACTCCCTTTTATGTTCCAAGATCTTTGTAGGCGGCGGTTAATGGTGCAATCAAATTGATGCGTGACCTTCACGTGACTTCTAGCACGTCATTGGCTAAGAACGGGGAGTCCCTATTCAAGTTTCATAATATCTTATCCGAGTAATCAGTTACCGATGTTTATCAGTATTAAGTTGACGTGTTGAGATATTTTGTATTCAGTTTGATATTTCCCCGTAGATTTTAGTGATGGAAAAAAACAGGCAACATTCATATACTTCAAGTTACAAATTGCAGGTTGTAAAATATGCGGAAGAACACGGGAATAGGGAAGCTGAAAGACATTTTGGACCTCCGCCTACAGAAAAAATGATTAGAACTTGGCGTGGTCAGAAGGAGATTTTGTATGATTTGCGTAATGAAAAGCGCATGGAACATGGAAAAATTGCGAAGTGGCCAGAACTAGAGACCAAAGTTTTGAAATGGGTGCAAGAAAATCGGCAAAATGGCATTGCCATTTCAACAAAAATGATTCGTACACATGCAGTCAAAGGTAGCCTGTGAGGTTTTTTCCAGAAAATTGTATTAAATTTCTTGGGTGCGCCTTATACATAGGGGTGTCTTATACACCGGATAATACGGTACTTTGGGTTTGCATCTTTTTCAGTGAAATATTTCAGTGCTTCATAAAGCATTATGAAGCAGTAAAATAATTCAGACAGGTTACAACTTTTAAAATGAATTTAAAAAAAAAAATTAAAAAGTGAAACTTAATATCCAAGAAAGAGAACATGTTACATTTTTGTTAACACACCACATCAGCTTTCATTCTATTTACAAGTAAAGTAAACAGCATGAGTGCATTTTAGCAGTTATTTGAGAAAAAATTGTTCAAATAGTTTGAAACTGAAAGAAAACCAAGTTTTTAACTTAATAAAGAATAAGCCAAATTTAGCCTTAAGCAATAAATTCATATTATAAACATTAGCAGTGATCACTAAAAGGGATCAGTGAAACAGACAACAGTATTGATGCAATAATATTTAAAAAAATGGCATTTAAACTGAATAAAGTAAATAACAGTTTTATAGTGAGCTGAAGGAAAAGTATAAGACTGATGAGATCTATTATGCAAATATATATTTGCACAGTAATGTCCATCTAGTCGCAATTAAAATCAGTTTTATTTAGATAAATCTCATTATAACATTCAATTTCTAATTGTTCAATTTATTTACTCAAGTTTGATTATAATGTTAAGTTTTTGTTTATATGATTATAATCAAATTTACGTAAATAAAATATAAAATAACCAGGGAGTTTTTGCGCTCAACTCTGCTTCAGGTTCATTGCTATTCATGCTCCACAGTATCTCTTGTACATCATTCCCCTCAATCCTCTAAATTGACAATAAAGATAAATTTGATTGCAACTGGGAGTTAACTCCAATATTTCTTTTATCTTTTATTCATTTATTATTTTTATTTTTAATTGCAAGATATACAATTAAGATCGCTAAAAAAGAATATTATGGCTGAAAAAATTACACAACATTGGACACATCAGATTAAATTCAAAGCTAATAAAATATCAACAAGAAAAGGCTTAAAGTTAAACATGGGCAAAATAATTTTCAAAACCATAAACAGAATGATTTTCTAGTTTTATCATGGAATGCATCTATGAAATGATCATAATAAGATAAGACTCCTATACAGGAGTCTTATCTCAAATTCATTTAAAACTATTGCAAAAATAGTGGATTAACTATATGCATAACTCAATTGCAGCCATGCAGTAAATATATCATTCCAACTTCAAAATAATGCAGATTATTCATAGATATACTTCTGTTTTTAAGCCTAACAATATAGTATAAAACTTGCTGCTTCTACTAGTTTATAGATGGATTTTGCAAAATGCACAAAAAATTAGTAATTTTCTGTCATGGACTGTGATTTGGATGTTAATAAAATTAGTTGTACAATTAATTTTTGTTTCCACTGGATATTTGTACAGATATAAAAGGACAACATGTTTTAAAATTATATATTACATAAATCCTCTCTGGAGGGATACAATTCACATCCACATCTTCCAAAGAACTAGGTATTCTTTATTTTTTGGTTCTAAGCATTACTTCTCTCTTGATCAATTCCTAAGACATCATAAATTCCAAATCAAACTGAAATTAGAATGTTGTTTTTACATTTGAAATAGTGTATCCAAAACTTCCCTATGAATTTTTAACCCTGGGGAGGTCGCGGTTGAAAAAATTGCAGCGTAGGTCGCATGTATCTGAGAGATACATTCATTACTAGTATTGTTGTGTCCTGAATAAGCAATAAAAAGGTTTATATTAAAATATTCAGGTCACAACATTAATTCTACTCAGGCAGAGAACATGGAACGTTGGCAATAGAAAAAAATAAGTTGTTTGTGAATACAAGTCAAGATAAAGTTTAAGGAATTGTATAAAA